>NW_028283708.1:0-302500 GCF_059441095.1 Idiotropiscis lumnitzeri
GTCGCTCCAGTCCAGTTTATTGTTCAGATGAACACCCAGGTACTTGTAAGTTGAGACCCTCTCAACGTCTGTTCCCTGGATATTCACTGGTGCAGGTGGAGAGTGCCGACGCTTGCGGAAATCCACCACCAGCTCTTTGGATTTCCCAGCGTTGATTTGGAGGCGGTTCTGCTGACACCAGTCCACGAACCCCTGCGTAACCCCTCTGTACTCCCGATCGTCATCGTCAGTGATGAGGCCGACAATCGCAGAGTCATCAGAGAACTTCTGCAGGTGACAGGTTGTGGAATTGTATTTGTAGTCCGAGGTGTAGAGGGTGAACAGGAAGGGAGCCAGCACAGTTCCCTGCGGCGCTCCCGTGCTGCAGAGGAGCACGTCAGACACACAGTCCTGTGTTCTCACGTACTGTGGCCGGTTTGTGAGGTAGTTGTGAATCCATGTGATGAGGTGGTGGGCCACTCCCGCCTGCTCCAGCTTGTCTCCCAATAAGGCGGGCTGGATGGTGTTGAAAGCACTTGAGAAATCAAAGAACATGATCCTCACCGTGCCCCCCGCCTTCTCCAGGTGGAAGAGTGAAGTGTGGAGCAGGTAGATGATGGCATCATCCACATTGATGCCAGGCTGGTATGCAAATTGGAGTGGGTCCATTGAGGAGCTGACCAGGGGGCGCAGATGGACGAGGACCAGTCTCTCCAGGGTCTTCATCAGATGAGACGTCAGCGCCACTGGTCTGAAGTTGTTGAGCTCCTTCGGATGGGGTGTCTTTGGAACCGGAACCAGGCAGGATGTTTTCCACAGCTGGGGGACTCTGCCCAGCTTCAAGCTCAGGTTGAACATGTGCTGGACGATTCCACACAGCTGGTCTGCGCAGGATTTGAGGAGCTGGGAGCTGGTCCCATCTGGGCCTGCCGCCTTCCTCGCCTTCATCTTCCTCAGCTGGTTCTTCACCTGAGATGTTGTGAGGAACAAGGCTGAGCAGGAGGAAGTGGTGGTTGTCTGATGAGGCTGGGAACTGGAGCCTGTGGAGAGAGAGAGGGGCGAGAGAGGGGGAGAGAGGGTCTTGTTCGCAGTGGCAGGAGGGGTGGGTGGGGGCTGCATCAGGGAAGCCTGAGCGGGGTCAGACATTTGATCAAACCTATTGAAAAATAGGTTCAACTCATTTGCCCACTGAAGCCCCCCCCCCCTTCTGGGTCTTACCTGCTTGTCCGTGGCCTGAGATGGTCTTCAGGCCCCTCCAGACATCCCTGGCATTGTTCCGCTGCAGTTGTTCTTCCATCCGCATCCTGTAGGACAGCCGTCCTTACCTCCCGGATCTTCGTGTATGGTGTGTGTGTGTGTGCACGTGTGAGGACAGGGGCAAGAAGTCCATGTGTTTTTACGTTTCAGTGTCCAGTTTGAGTTCGTCATTCTCAACATTAATCAGGTTGTAATGGTACATTTGGGCAACAAACCTACGATTAACCATCGTCTTTGTCATAAAAATAATGCAACATGAACAGACTACACATAACAAAATGAAAACTATAATTATCCCTATATATTGTTTTTTAAATTCTTCATAGTGGTCATAACATCAATAATTGTTTCATTTTTATTAAAAATTTAAATGCAGTAATGTACTCCAATCAAGGCTGATATTCCTTTATGTACGTCATTAATTTCCAAACAATATCTAATCTTTTTGTTCTGTGGCTTCAACATATTTATCATCTCATCAATATTAGCACCACAGAGTACTGAGTTTCGAGATCCTCACAATAGTCGTTCTCAAAATGATATTTTATTTTTATCAATTTAGCTTTGTTAAGGTAAGATATTTTATTGACAATCTAACATTAATATGCAAAGAACATGTACATTAGTACGAAATGTAAAAGAAAATTGTGGTGGGGGGGTGCGAATTGTTTTCTTCTTGGTAGGGGGGGCATGACAGGAAATAATTGAGAACCACTGGTCTAGTCACACACCAGCTCGGGTTCATTCCCTACCAGAGAAATGACATTCCATGTCCCCAGAGCTAGGCGCTTTATGTTGCCGGGGATTGGACTGCCTTTGACTGCCTCCTAGCTCAAAGGAAACCCAAATTCTTTGGTCCCGCCCACTGGTAGTGAGCCGAAGCCCTTGTATTAAATAATAAATAAATACATAAAATAAAAAAATTAATAAATTTAAAAAACGGACCGATCCACTGCTTGGGTTAGTTTGACCCACCTTGAGATCCGTTCCCACTCAGTGACAGTGTCTACAAGCCACTGCCACCAGGCCAGTGAACCCAACGTCCAGGCAGTGACAAAAAACGTGATCAAATTACATTGCTCATCATAAGGTGTTTGTGAGACGCTCTTTGTATGTTTCCTCAATTAAGACCTGTTTTCCATTGGTGTATTTGAAAAAAGTGGTGAACCTGTTAAATTCACTACAAAACGTTAAGAAGATGAAAGTAATGTTTGAAGGAATATTATTTTTCTATCGACGTGCCGGCGGGCGGGCACAGATAGAGAGTGATAAAGCAGCACCACCCGCGCGGGGCGTGCTGACGAAAAGGCAAGCGCTCCTCCTCTCATCGCGTCCTTATTAAGACAGAAAAAAGACGCTGTTGAATTTGACCTATTCGCAGTTCGAGCAGGTGCTTAACGCTGGAGAATATCACCACTTCGAAGTTCGAACTGCTGTTGAAACGGAGAGGTAAGTGTTTTTCGTTGGGTTTTTTTCAAAACATGCGTCGAGTGCATTTGTTCATAGTTAGAGATAGTTGTGTGGAAAACACTATACAAAGTAGCACCATGGATGTGGGCCTACAACACTGGCCTAGCAAACATGTGCTCCTACATCGACATAATTGACGAGCTCCAGTTAAGCATTGAATAATTATAAAACGTCATGGTGCTTTTACTCATTTAAAGAACTAAACCGACGCGTATTGTCATCCGGTGGTCAGGTTTGCATTGAATGTGAGCACGAGGGACGCTAGCTTGTTGCGTTAGCTTTGCGGAGCTAACAGCTTGCACTTTTGTTATAGAACCACAGAATGCAAGTACCATGATAATTTCTGTCATTAATTTTTGTGTAAGACACGATGTTCACTGGTTAATTACATGATTCTTAAAGCAAAGGTTACTGTGAATGCAATTTTGGTAAGATTTTTGTAGTCACACTGCATAAATCTGTCTGTGTCTGTTGTTTAAACTTCAATATAAACTATTATGGTTGAAATCGTTAATTGGGATGGAGGAATTGATATTTTTTTAATTTATAATTTATTTTTCTTACACTGATATTGTTAAAACTCCATTTAGCCCATAGTATTAATAATTCTCAACACAATACTGTCTTTTTTCTTTATAGAATAAACAATGCCTTCCCTGAGATGCAGGAAGTCCCCAAAGCAGGATACTATTGAACATGCAGTCAAGGGTCTGGACAAGACTGCAGAGTTAGAAGCGAAGTATATAAACTAATTTAAAGGTATGATGTTAACGCTTTTGCTAAGATATATTATTGTTTTCTGATAACCAAGCTGACATCGTTTTTTAAGTGGTTATTTTACATTAAGAGTGTCTTGACCTTTTCTTTTGCCACTTTTGTCAGTTTCAAGTTATTTCAGTGAGTGTGAAACCTGATGGTAGGAGTTCTATCTAAATTAAGGCTGTACTTGATGACGCCCTCCGGCATTTTTATACCACAATAGACCGGTGAACAAGTCCGATATTGATAGTCTAGTGTAAAGCACGTAATACGTCACAGAGATCACGTGACGCGATCCAATATGACTGTGTACAGTGTATGTCATTGTTTTGAAACTAAATAATCTTAAAGTTTTTTTTTTACGTAACCAGGTGCAATTGACATTTGTACTTTCAGTCCTAATACATACTGGCTAATGCAATGCTGGAAAATGAATTTTGGCTGGTCTGTTCCTTTAAAATCATAAAGAAGGGCTCTGCTCTATCCCTCACAAGAAGCAATGTTTCAAACCACCCTACATTAGTATAGTGGCCCAAATGAATATGATGACTCCTTATTTGTGTGCTTAAAAATATGACGAAGCTAACTTGATTTCCCTGTTAACTAGGTCGAGGAGTATTTACCAAGGCCCCTTTCAGGAAAGACGACTTTATTCTTTATTATGGAGTACAGAGGAAAATTGATAGATTCTGATGAATCTCAACGCAGGAAGATGGATGGAAGAGGCACTGTCTTTTTGTTTGACTTCCGCCGGCAAGAAAAAACTTGGAGGTGAGGCAAAGATTGAGATGTTATCTTATTTTTGTTTTTATTTAAAAAAAATAAACACATACTCATCCCATAAGTGTTAGGGGAAAAATCATTCTCTAAGCAAAAATGTATAATTACTTTTATTCATGCGTTGAATCTGTACAAATGAAAATATAGATCATGAAGTCTCAAAGACAAGCTGTTAATAGGGTCTGATTCCAATAGAAATTTCTTGTATGATTTGATTTAGATTTAAAAATTGTGGATTTCCTATTTTTATGTTTTGTGTACACAAGATTGTCTCAAAGATTAATTTCTGACATTGATTGAATAATTGTTTTTTTTTTTTTTAATCTATTTTAAGTGTTGATG
Source organism: Idiotropiscis lumnitzeri (assembly GCF_059441095.1). Lineage (NCBI taxonomy): Eukaryota > Metazoa > Chordata > Actinopteri > Syngnathiformes > Syngnathidae > Idiotropiscis > Idiotropiscis lumnitzeri. The sequence continues at coordinate 4,588 of NW_028283708.1, forward strand.
CAGCTCAAGAAGATGGCAGTCTGGGAAGACTGGTTAATGATGACCACATGCACCCCAACTGTAAAATGAAGAAGATGACAACAGAGGACAGACCACACCTCTGTCTGTTTGCGCTCCGAGACATTGATGTTGGCGAAGAAATAACTTAAGACTATGGACCAGCTGGCCTTGGAGAACACAGGTTTGTAAGATGCATCTTTAAGTACAATAACAGAGCCCACTTGTGGTGTTCTGGTGATGTAGTTTCCAATTAGTTTGGCAATCTAATAAATGTATGTGAAGTTTCTATGGAAGTTGAACATGATGACTGACTGGGGGAGTTCTCCATTGTCCACTATCTGTAATTCAAATTTGTGGGTCTGAGTCAAAGTTTGGCTCTGCAGGAACAACGAACTGGTCAGGGAGTGACAGTATTACAAAGTTCTGCGTTACTCCTTTCTGGGCGGTGGCCCTGTTAGGCCATCATATGCCATATTGCAAATATCCCCATTGTGGGACTAATTAAGGACATCTTTATGTTGTGGTTTCCCTACCAGAACCAGCACCAACCCTGTATATTCATGATATAAAACACTGTTTCAATTTGATATTTAGCCTTTCTATACTGTAAAAATAGAAGACCCCAGGCTTTCCTGCGCGCCCTTGCCCAATTGGTGGTGTTCAGGAGACAACCTGGGACTGAAATATCAGTCACAACCAGTGTTGTTTTCGTCACTGATGACTATGACGAAAATACTTCGTTAACGCCCCTTTTTTAATGACGATGACAAGCTATACGAGGTTCTTTTATGACGAAAACATGACGTGATGTACATGAATTTTTTTCGTTGACTAGACAAAATTGTTAGCATGTGGTTCATAAATTATTTTATGTTGCTTTTAGTGAAATAAAGCCACAACAGTTGCCCAACAAAATGTTTTGCTTCTCTGCTTATTTTGGAGCAGTGAGTATTGATTCCACTGTTGCCACTTTTTTCTGTTTGTAATGAAGAATCCTTAGTAGTCCATCCAAAAGTCTTTGTTATTGGGTGGAAACCTTGAATGCCTTGTTTTAACTCAAATGGACTTAAACCCATCCATCCATCCATCCATCCGTTATCTGTACCGCTTCTCCTCACTAGGGTCGCGGGGGGTGTTGGAGCCTATCCCAGCTGTCTTCGGCAGTAGGCGAGGTACACCCTGAATTGGTGTCCAGCCAATCGCAGGACATGCATAGACGAACAACCATCCACGCTCACACTCATGCCTCGGGGCAATTAGAGTGTCCAAGCAACTTGCCATGCATGTTTTAAGAATATGGGAGGAAACCGGATTACCCAGAGGAAACCCACGCAGGAAGGCCGGAGCCAGAATCGTACCTACGACCTCAATATTGTGAGGCCATCATGCTAACCAGTTGGGCCACCGTGCCGCTTGGACTAAAACCTTTGTGAATAAATTGACGAAAACTAGGGTAAAACTTTTTTTGCGTTTCCGTCGATTAAAACTGGACTAAAACCCTTTTTTTAGTTTTCGTTGACTAAAACTGGACTAAAACTATAACGAATTGGGATGACTAAATGTGATGTAAACAAATCAGCACTTTGTCCAAATGACTTGGACAAAATCTAAAATGCCTGCCAAAAACAACACTGGTCACAACACGTGTCTACAGAAGATTAATTGGCATGGGCGAAATTAATTAGTTTTATTTCATTCATGAGCTTATGTTTTGTTTTGGGTGGCTAAGGCTTAAAATGTGTAAAAATCTAATCCAACCTCAAATATAATTAATTCAATAAATTTATGATGCTACTAAAACATCGAAGCAGCCTCCTCCAGGCTTTACAGACTCAGAAATGGAGGTATGCGTATCGTGTGCTCATCCTGTCGTGTCTCGAGATGTTAAAATTGCAGTTAGATAGACGTGTGCTGATTAGACAAGACTTCTAATATATCTGGTGTCACAGGATATTTGTCAGTGAATGTGTATGTCTGGTTTGAGGCTCACTCAGCTTTTTCTTGTGTTGTGGGGTCCAGTTGAGTTGAATTGCGAGTCAGGTATGTTGGCCATCTGACACCCAACTGTCAGGTTTGCGTTCGTGGGGACCCCGTAGAGCCATTTTTATTGTTGACATAAATCATAGCTAATCATCTTTTCCTTCATTATCATATGAAATACAGTTAGGAGTTGTATGTGCCTTTACTATGTTATAATCTTAGAACCTACCAGCCACTACAGCTGTCCGACAAGAAGACTTTTGGCTGTCCTGTGCTCCATTGCGGCCCTGGTGGCGTTCAAAAGACAACCTGTGACTGAAATATCAGTCACAACATATCTCTACTGAAGATTAATTGTCATGCGCTAAAGTAATTGGTTTTGTTTCATTCGTGAACTTGTTCGTTAAAATGTGTAAAATTCTGATCCATTTTCTTTTTTTTAATTCATTAAATTAATATTCAACTTGTTCATTAGGATGGAGGACAACCGACAATGACTGAATCGGCTGAGGTTGATGCCACCAGAACATCGAAGCAGCCTTCTCAAGGTTTGACAGACTCTGAAAAGGAGGTATGCGTATCATGTGGTCATCCTGTCGTGTCTTGAGATGTTAAAATTACAGTTAGATAGACCTGTGCTGGTTGGACAAGTTTTCTAATATATCTGGACATAAATCGTAGCTAATAATATTTTCCCTCATCATCATATGATATACAGTTATGCGTAGTGTATGTCTTTACTATGTTACAATCTAAGAACCTACCAGCCACTACAGTTCTCTCATTGGGAGACTTAAGCTTTCGTCAGGCTGTCGACTGCTGCATTGCCCTCTTATTGGCTTTAAGTACACAACCTGTAACTGAATTATCTGTCAGAACAGAACCTATGTGTCCACAGCAGGTGATTTGGCATGTGGATTCTTCAGATTTTTAGAAAATAGGTAAAATTGTGATCAAAAGTTTAAAATGTATAAAATTCTGGTATAGTTTGCAATAGTATATCTATTAAATCATTTCAAAACTTCTTAACAAGGATGGAGAACATTGGCTGTGACCGAATTGGTTGAGGTTTACATTACCAGGACCATTGAGCAGCCTCCTCGGGATCTACAAATTTAGGAATGAAGATATGCATCCCATGTTACAATCCTGTTATGGCCCGAGGTTTTGAAGTTGCAGTTACATATTGGGCTGGGCGATATGGCTGATAAGTACATAGCGATATAAGTATTTCATATGGGTCCATCGATACACATTGAATTCTTTTTTCATATTATTTTATTCATTATTTTTTTTATTTTCCAATATTTTCACTGCCCTGTTAAAAAAACATTTAATGTAGTTTTCCTCCCGGGAGCTTTTTGTTACGGTCAATTAAGTGTTTTTGTTAAATATAGCTGCGTAGAATAATTATATGCATTATTATCGTACCACAATGTTTTGGTTTTGCAAATAATTTCCTAAAATCATTCTAATTTTGTTATTACATTATTTTGTCATATCATTCATCAATATTTTAGTTTTTTTTTTTTTCAAATAGAATTAAGACCTTTTTCTGTGCAGATTCCTCTGGGGATTAAGTATTTAATGGGTTCTCAATTTTCTCTTGGACTCTGATGCAACCCAGTCTCCTCCCTTGGACAAAAAATATGGGCTGAATCTTCCTTGGAATAACGACACAGATTCTGACGAATCATTGTCAAATCCTGCCCCTGAACTTTGTGCCTCAGACCCAGACCATATTACTATCCCAAGGCTCAGGAGGACCAAAAGTATACAGGTAAACAACCCATATAGATTTCAGGGAATCTTACAAGCAAATTGCATATATTTTATTGGTCTCCTGCCTTCTATCCTTTATATTTCGTTGTTGTTGTTGTTTTTTAGATTAAAAAAACAGGCTGACTTTGGAATGGATAAGCATTATTACTCCAACTCAGATGACAGTGGAGATGAATATATTCCGGATACAAGTGAGGCCTCTGATTCAGACGGAAGTGAATCTTTGAAAATTGTGGACCCTCTCTTGAAGTCTAAGAATGCCTTCAGAGATTTTTCTCCCACACCACGAATCTCAAAAGCCACCTCAACGCAGGTTGTTAATCAAGGGCGTTCACCCGTTCGGAGGAGTAGCAGCACTGGTGTGATTCTTGAATTCTATGGCTCTTCAAATATTTGTGCAGTTTAACACAAATCATCCAAAATAGAATTCAAGCACATCTGTGACAGAAATTCAAATTCAGAAGTCAAAGAGAGAGAACAAAAAAAAAAATCTAATGCTGCGCTTCTTCCGAAGACATATACTGTAAACATTAAATGTATGTTAGGACAATCTTGAAAAAAGTATTAGAACACCCTTTACTTTTATTTCTTGTTAATTTTATTAACCAAAATATGTCCATTTTTATTACAGATTAATGAATACAAAATTAAAACTCTAATCAGCTACTTTTTAATCGTTATATTTGTATAAACAAATGTTATACATCTGTGTGTTAACTTATACAAGAAATGACGGAAAAGCAAGGGTGGTTTAGTATTTTTTTATCGTATATAGTCTGTATAATATCTTTAACCTATGCTGATGCTGTTTAATACTGATTTAAATAATAATAATAATGTCATAATCTGTTGGTTTTACATGAACAAAACCTTTCAAGCACTTTTTAAAATTCTAAATACTACCTCTTGTCAGTAAGTTGGTTCACAGCACTGCCTTGGAGTGAAAGTGTGTAGTGCTGAGACAGTCGGTATGTGCTGAGTCGTCTGACGTTTGTGTGACTGGTACCCAGGAAGGTAGCAAAACCAGGCAGTGTGTATGTCGTACCCAGGAAGGCAGAGAAACCAAGCAATATGTATGTGGTACCCACGAAGGCAGAGAAACTAAGCAGTGTGTATGTGGTACCCGGGAAGGTAGCAAAACCAGGGAGTGTGCATAGATACAGACCCCAAAAGTGATTAAAACCAAATAAAGTCCCCAGAAGATCATCTGTAGTCAGGTGAAGGACCCTGTACTTTGTTCAACTCATTTACTCCCTTAGACGTACAAAGACGTCTTTTAATGCAATGGCGCCCTCTACCAAAGACGTATAAGTACGTTTCCTGTCTTTTTTACGTCATAGTGTACATAAGGGTCTGATGCAACCTCTGACTGAGAATCAGCCTTGTCCGCATTGTGAATCATGTAAAAATCACCCAGCAGGGGGCAGAGGTGCAAAAGATCCGCCTTGAATCTGCGCCAGAGGTACAAATGGGGGGGCGGGATCCTGGGGTAGACTTATAAGTGTGGAGAGCAGCGTGGGTAGCAGCAGCATCGGCAGCACTAGCAGCAGTCGCATTAGTAGCGTTAGCAATGAAATCCTCCAAGCAAATGACGATCGAGGAATGCTTTTTTGTAAAAAAAAAGCTTCCTAAAAGCATCAAGGCGATGGAGACGCTTTGGTTGAGAGGATGACGCTTCGTCGTCGTCACAACAAAACGGCGTCTAAAGAGGGTGCGCGTGCCTTGCGGCCTGCATCGCCTGCCTTCGGACAATAGCCAAAGCAGCTGAGAGTCCTCACCAGATCCCCCCGAACGAGGAGGTAAGCGCTCGCAAGTTACCATTGAACATGTGGTTTTACCCCTCATGCTTTTATTGTACATATCATGCATCTTGCGGGCAGAAAATGTCGCGTAAATGTGCAGTTAGACGCGAGCTTGCTCGCTGACTTCCTCATCCGGCCGCCTCTATTGCACAATTACACGCGAGCGTAAGTCCTCGCCGACGAGGAAGTAAACGCTCGCAAGTTACCATTAAACATGTGGTTTTAGCCCTCATGCTTTTATTGTACATATCATGCATCTTGCGGGCAGAAAATGTCGCGTAAATGTGCAGTTAGACGCAAGCTTGCTCGCTGACTTTCTCGTCCGGGCGCCTATTGCACAATTACACGCGAGCGTAAGTCCTCGCCGACGAGGAAGTAAACGCTCGCAAGTTACCATTGAACATGTGGTTTTAGCCCTCATGCTTTTATTGTACATATCATGCATCTTGCGGGCAGAAAATGTCGCGTAAATGTGCAGTTACGCGCGAGCGCATCTCCTCCCCGACGAGGAAACAACAATACTGAATGGTGTGGTAATCATGCATACTTTCTAAAATTCACAGATTGTGCATCCCGCGGCAAGAAAGTTCCTCCTCGTCTTGTTGGTGTAAAGAAAGGTAAATTATAATATGAAACTTCACACGCCAGCAATAAAATGCAGCAATAAATATATATTTCCAATTGTTTGTATTTCTGTAATTTACAGGTTGTGCATCAGGAAGCAGTGGTTCCGGATGGCGTCACACTGGATGGCAACCGAGGAAAATCGACTTTACAGCAACCCCTGGACCACTGAATGCCGCTGCCCATTTGGAGTCTGAGGAGCCAGCTGATTTCCTGCAGCTGTTTCTCACGGATGAGCTTCTGCAGCACATCGCGGATGCCAGCAATCACTTCCCAGACAATTATTTTCACACAAACCCCAGTGGACAAACACAAGCTCGCCTATTTTCCACGGACCAGCAAAGCCAGACCACAACGAAAGTGTCGGGTCTGTTTGTGCAAAGGCAAACGGAGTGAAACAAGAATGTGGTGTGAACTATGTTGTGTGCCCTTGCATCAAGGCAACTGTTTTATTTTATATCACACAAAAAAAAAGTATGTATGACACTGATGTATTTCATTTTTGTACATAGTTCAACAGTTCAGTCGTTTAGTGTTATGTGCAAATAAATTTATTTTATCAAAAACATTTTTTGTGCTTTTTTTTGTTATTTTATAGAAGGCATGCATTATTTAGATGTTAGAGGTGTCATAAAAGCCATAAATAATAGTGTCAAAATTCAAATTATGGTCAAAATGCATCAGTTTACAAAAAGCTCATTTTCTCAGTTTTTTCCCCAGGGATTGGAGTTTTCATGAAATTTAGCTATTTTCAAATGCCGATTGCTCAAGAATGGAAAAAGATAGGAACAAACATTTTTTTCTGTTGAAAGAAGAGAGTCTCATCTTTCTTCGGGTGTGCTCCATGTCTATATAGCATTAGAATACTATATTCTGTGGGCCTTGCAATATTAGTCAAAACCCAGGAAAACGCTGGGATTGAGCGGGTTGCTCCAGTGAAAATGGCTGGTATTTAATGAGTTAAGACTGGTTAGGACATCCGGCTCGCAGTCCCAAGGTGCAGGGTTCGATCCCGGGACCCAGCTTTCCTGTGTGGAGGTTGCATTTGTGAGTGAGTTTGAGCGCAGATGGTTGTTCGTCTTTGCGTGCCCTGCGATTGGCTGGCAACCACTTCAGGGTGTGCCCCGCCTACTGTCCGTTGACAGCTGGGTAGGCTCCAGCACGCTATCCTTGTGAGAATAAGCGGATTGGATATTACATGTATGTGTTTATGCCCTAGGCCAGGCGAGGGCAAACTACGGCCCGGGGGCCACATGCGGCCCGTTAAGTTTTAATCCGGGCCGCCGAACTTGAAAAAAATTTAATGAATAAACCTTGTTAATGTTTTATTTTCTAAACACTGTGGTTTTCAAAGACAAATATTATTGTTGGAATGCTTTTATTCACTTTCATTTAAAATTAAATGTATTTTTTTTCTCAGATGAGGTGAGGTTTCCAAAACACTCCATCCATCTGCTCCTGGTCCGGCCCCTCTGTCATATTTTAGAACCCATTGTGGTCCTCCAATCAAAAAGTTTGCCCGCCCCTGCCCTAGGCTTTGTGTCTTTGCTTGGTTGACTGTGTAATGAGTGTATGAATGCATTTCTTTCTACCAGACACCTTGGACTTCCCATGGCAGATTAATAATCTATTTTATCTATCCATCAGGGTCACGAATGTCATTTGATGAGTAGAGAATTTAGAGTCTCCAATTAACCTAATATACATGGATTTGCGCATGGAAACCTGAGAAAAAGCCCTTAGTCCTACTTTTCCATCTGAACCACTTTATCCTCACGAGGGTCACAGCCGTGACATCCCAGCTGACTTCAGAAAGTAAGTGGGCGACGACTCATGATCTCTTGGTTGAATAATATTGTTAGGGGCTCAAAATGGCCCTCTACAATAAAATGGCAGAAGAATATTACATACTCTCTGGCAGAAGAATATTGCGTTTTTTTTGTTTTGTCCAATTAACTTAAATAAAACTTGGGAAAATTTAATGATTACATGTAAACCAGCTGGTCTTCCCCATACCAAGCCCTGGCTAAAACTGACTGAAAAATGCATGATGTGTGCCTTTTAAACTCCTCGGCCCATCCACTATGCCAGGGATGGGCAAACTTTTTGATTGGGAGGGGGGGGGCACAATGAGTCCTAAAATACATTTAATTTTAAACGAAAGTGAACAAAAGCATTACAACAATATATATGTCTTTGAAAAACCACAGTATTTAGAAAATAAACCATTAACAAGGCTTATTCATTTAATTTTTTTCAAGTTTGGGGGGCTGGATTGAAACGTTTAACGGGCCACAAGTGGCCCCCGGGCCGTAGTTTGCCCAAGTGCCCTAAGCCAATTGATTCTAAAAAATAACAGTTTTCTTCATCAAAACAACATTTTATGATCAACATAAATGTTAGTGAGTACATAAAGGTATACTCATTCGATCTATCATAACCCCATGCACTTAGACTGTACAAAAAAAAGAAAATTTTTATTTTAAAACCTAGTATTTCGCCATGACGTCACACGCTAGCGTCAAGTGCTTGGCGCTAAAAACCCGGAAGTAACAGCGGCGCTCGGTTTGAAAGTGGAGAGTTGTGCATGGTAGGCGAATTCGGGAGAAATGTTTGTTGAACACGAGGACTGTGGCGTAGAAGATGGTTTAACAGCGATCTAGTGCGCACCCAACCGTGATGGCTGACCAACGAAATAAATGCGGACCGACGGAGTGGACTGACAGGACGTGGAAAACAGGTGTGTGGCATGTGTGCGTGTGCACGAATGTGGGAGCGCGTTCACTATGGTGGCAGCGATCGCAAAGCAGCAGCACCACTCCTTGACAAAAGTATTGTACTTTCTCTGATGTTTTGGGTTTGCTCTGCTTTGGGGTTTGTAGTTCTGGCCACGCAAAAGTAACAAAGCAAGTTCTTGGATGTCTGCTTTTTTCTTGAACTGTTAATTGGTTAACATCGTGGCTCTTATTTTTATCTAATGTATGGAGTTTGGTGGCTATCTATATGCACAACTATATTAGTTGCACTTGAAATTGCATACAGAAAATTAGTATAAATAGGTTACGCTATAAAGTATAACAATATTAACAATCGTTATTGTTGTTACTGTTTATTTATTTTATTTTGCAATAACTGTGCTCCAAGCTTAGCTGTTGTGCCAGCTGCCAAGTAAAAATATGTAATCTCACTCAATAATAGGAATAAATACTTAACTAACATCTCAATTTTTCGGGTTGGGCTGTGGGGGAGGGGAGGGTGGCTGCCTGACATAAAGCAGACTGTCCTGCACATGCGCAGACCAGCCGAGTGTGTGAAGTGTGCGTAAGTGCAGTACCGGGACCGACCACTAGACAGCGATCCTGAGTAATTTTTCCGCACACACATTTCTAGCACACTCGTCTTGTTTTTGTGACCTTCCTGGGAAGCCCTGAAACTTTGACAGGACCTCCCCCTGAGCTTCTTATCACTGAATTCAATGCTCTTTTTTGTGGGGCCCAGATTTTTGGTCCCCACAAAAATTTTGGTCCCCTACAGTGGGTGTGCTGTCCGATGTTGGTCCCCAACATGTAGCTTATACAAACACACACACACACCCCTACTTGTTTTTGTGACATTGTTGGGCCACCTGAGCAAAACTCACATTGTGGGAACCACCCTTTCTAGTGGTTGTACAGCTCTGAAAAAAATCAGGCAGTGTCCAGGAATTTAGTTAAACACAAAAACCACTTCAAATTACCAATTAATGACCTGGAGGTCAAATGAGTGACTCAAGTGCATGTAATTCAGTCACTGTAGCCCAAAGATTCTCTGGGCCAGTGGATGAACCATTATTCGTCTTGGACAGCATTGAAGCAGGCCGTAGCCTGGTTTCTAAAGCTGAAAGACTTACTGACAGAGTAAAGGAAAATAGAAAGGAGTTAATCACATTAGGTGAAGAAGGCAAGATGAATTTATTCAAGAGAACTGTCAAAGGAAAGTATTTGACCTGCGACGACTTGGATAAAGCAGAAAGAGAACTTGTGAAATACTGTCAAAGGCGAAGTTTCAAAAAAGATTTAGCCATATTTGAAAAACAAAAAAGGGTGAAGAAAAGTAGCCCACTTTACAAGTTCAATATAGTACTTCAAGATGGTGTCATGAGGGTTGGTGGACAGTTGAGCCACGCAGCCATGCCTGAAACAGCAAAACAGCAAGCCATCTTGCCAAGGATTCACATAACACAAAGCTAGTCCTGAGATACATTCATGAGATTACAGCTCACGCTGGAAGGAACCACATGATGGCTAATCTGCATCAACAGTTTTGGATACCTCGAGCTGCTAGAGTCATCAGAAGAGTGCTACCTGACGATCCGCCTTTCAAGAGAATTGGCGTTGATTATTTTGGTCCATTCTAAGTAAGTAGGGTTAGAGGACAAGTAAAGAGATACGGCGTGATTTTTACATGTCTCGCTGTACGAGCCGTACATCTGGAAATTGCATCTTCACGTGACACAGATGCTTGTCTCAACGCAATCCGAAGATTTCTTGTCAGAAGAGGACAAGTGAGAGAGATGTATTCTGATAACGGAACCAACTTTAGATCAGCTGACAGTGAAATGAAGAAATCAATCAAAGAATGGAACACTAAGTAAATCGAGAAACACTTGCTGCAAAAAGGTATTCAGTGGCATAGCAATCCCCCAGCAGGTTCCCACCACGGAGGAAGCTGTGAGCGACTTATTTGGTCTGTGAGAAAAATCCTGAATGTCACTGTAAAAGAACAAATTTCGGGTGAAGAAAGTCAATATACCTTGCTTGGTGAGGCTGAAGCAGTTATAAACAGCAGGCCTATCACAAGGACATCTTCCGACCTCAACGACTTGGAAGCGCTCACACCTAACACTCTGTTGTGGCTGAAGGTCAAACCTGAGTTACCTCCTGGAGTCTTCTGTAAAGACGACCAATACGCCCCAATACGTACCTCTGGGAATGAGCTGGTCAGCTCTTTAAAGAGTATTATGTAAGTTGAAATACATTAATCAATTTTTCTTTTTTGGACCATCTTTAACTGTGTAGTGTGTAATGTCTAAAATACAAAATGATCAGATTTTAGGGTGCAGTTGACGACTGTGGCACAGGTCCTCGCTCTACAAGTGCTAATAGTCTTCGGCAAAGAGAAAAATCTGCCATAAGGTACAGAAAACATTGGCATCAGAGTAAATGGATGCATGTTTTTGCAATGTGCGAGGAAACTGGCGAACTCAGAGAAAACTACGCAGGCTTGGGAGAACATGCAAACTCTACACAGGAAGGCCGGAGCCGGAATCGATCCCACAACCTCTGCATTGTGAGACCATCGTGCTCACAAGTCGCCCACCGTGGCGGCCGTCCATTATGAATGCCATCCCACCATCCATTATCTGTACGGCTTCTCCTCACAAGGGTTGCGGGGGGTGCTGGAGCCTATCCCAGCTATCTTGGGGCAGTAGGTGGGGTACACCCTAAACTGGTTGCCAGCCAATCGCAGGTCACACAAAGACAAACAACCATCCGCGCTCACACTCACACCAATTTAGGGTGTCCAAACAACCTGCCATGCATGTGTTTGGAATGTGGGAGGAAACCGGAGAACCCACGCAGGCGTGTGGGAAACATGCAAACTCCAAACAGGAAAGCCGGAATCAATCCCGCGACCTCTGCATTGTGAGACCATCGTGCTAACAAGTCGCCCACCATGCATCCCTGCTAAATAAATGATTAATTTTTACATTTTAGTATTTGTAAGCGATCTTGTGTTCATGACAGCATTTTCAACAGTGTGGGTGTTTGTATGAAAGCATTTCACTCGTGTATGGGCATGAGCATGTTTCAGTTGTATTTATGAATAACAATAATTTCACAATTGTGCCTGAGCGCCTTTCACTGGTGTGTATGAGAATGTTTCACCTATGTGTATGAGCGCATTTGACGAGTGTATGAGCAACAACTATTTCACTAGTGTGTATGAGAGCGTTTCACTCGTATGTATGATAGCGTTTCATAAGTATGCATGAGCAACAACAATTTCACTGGTGTGTAAGAGTGCATTTCAGAAGTGTGAAGCGATTCCTGACTTTTGTCCCCAACGGCACCTCATACTCCCCATCTCCCGCTCACTTCTCCTGACCCCATGAGCCATCCCCGTTGCTACTACATGGAGATTTGATGTGTTTTTTTGTTTTTTTTGTTATTAGCTTCTTCAACATCTCTTCTGATTCTCATCTCTTCTCTGGCGCTCGTCTCCGCCTGTCTGATTTGAAGTCGACCTCAGAATTTGCACTATTTTGACATGACTTCTGTGGTAATCACTACTGACATATTGTGTCATTTGCTCAATAATACATTAAAATTATAATAAATAATTAAAATGGGTCCGGTGCCGAGCTCTGGCTTCATATCTTTAAAAGTGGTCTTCTCAAATCTGTTACTAATGGCCTCTAAATCAGTTGTGGTAGAGAAGGGGCAAATTAGACCTTATGGCATCTTAATTTGGTCAAGTCTTGTACCCATTTTCAAGGCCAGCGACTATTGCTTTAGCTATATACAAGAAAAGGATTACTCTGAATATACACAACAACAAATCCCAGATGTCCAACCCAAATGTTGTTTCAAAATAATCCAGTTCAGATGATAAACAAATGTATTGGTATGTTGAGGTCATTATTTCAAATCAAAATATACACTTCTTTTTCAGACAATGGGGAGGATCGAAGAAGTGGAAAAGTTGCAGGAGTAACTTCAAAACAATGCAAAGAGACAGAATCTGGAAGAATGTCAAGTTTGTCCATGTTTATATTTCTGGAATTTAGTGGGCGTGCATCTCGAAATGTTTGGGGATGGTTCGGGCTGCCAGACAAGACTTTCACTGCGAGCGCTGGACCACTGGATGCTGCGGCAAACAGCGGACTTCTTGCAGCTATTTATTACCAACAAGCTACTCCTGCACATCAATGATGCGGATGGCACAGACTGCTTTGCAGACAATTATTTTGAGGCAAAACCAAGAGGTCTGTAAGCACTCTGAAAACAAAGTAAAATATTTGACACCCACGGCAAAAAAAGCCATGCTACAGCATAGGGCTGGGCGATAAACCGAAAATTTACCGTTACCGAAATTTATTACAATGACCGAAATCATTTTGCCCATGTCGGTAAATTCGATGAATAAAAAAAGAAAAGCCTTTTGTCTGCGGCAATGTTCATGCCCCTTTAAGACCGCTACAGCGCCTCTAGTCATGTGACTCCACCCGTCTGTCGCTCTCGTTGCTGGCGATTCAAATCCAGAAGCTTTCTCACCACCCACAACACAACCATGCTGTGCTGAAAGTTCAAAGTGAGAAGCAAGGTTCGACAAGTGACAACAGCCCATGAACGGAGGCGACACCATACGAGAGAACGTCTCAGAGGTGGACGCGATAGCTTAGCACATAGCTAAAGATAAAGCTCCTCTAGTTACGTGGCGCGCACAGGATTTAAACGCTTCATGAAAGCCGTATTTCCCGATATGGACTACATCGGGCCGGGAGCTTAGACATGTCAAGCATTTTGCATCTACATCCGACTTGTGGTCGGGTCGCAACATGGATCCCTGATTGAGCCTAACTGTGCATTACATAGATGACAAGTGGCGACTGCGCAGCAGAGTACTCGAGACGGCACATTTTCCCCGATAATACCCACTTGTTTATTTGGCTTGCATTGACATTTTCTTTCATTTTATTTAGCGTTTTTTTATTTGCCATTATTTACATCATGAGAGCATCTTGGCGCAATCTATTTGCAGAAAAAGATTTCGCAAGAGGTACCCTTTTTCTTTGTGACATTGTTCAAGTCATGCAAAGCAAGCTCAGGGTTCGCGGTTAACCGCTTCCCGATTGCCCGGGGCAAGTGAAATTTGGCCACGGGCAAGGTAAAATTATGGGCAACTTGCCCGACCGGGCAAGCATTTTTTAAAGCAGCCAAATATCTTTAATTTTGACGAAAACGGTGGTGTGATCTGTTTGTGTGCACTGTATGGTGATGGTTTAACCCAGACAACCCCTTATGTTTTGGTATGGTCCATTGGCCTTATCGGGGGCAATGGGCGGGCGCTACGGGGATCAGTTAGTTCAGTGAATGTCGAGTTAAAGTGGACGTCAATAAATCCCGCAGTATTGGAACTCGCTGTCGTAGCATCCTCATTTGAAGTTTGAAAAACACAACAAAAACCTACGATATTTTGGCCGAAAATTGGCGACGAGTTCGTTCAAATCCGAACATTTCGGATTCCTCTGACATGACTAAAATAGCTCGAATATTTTTAAGTAGACAATTCAGTTGTGAGTAAGGAAGGGAGTAATATTTGATTATTGGCTGTTAATTCATTAGCTCCATGATGTGACCTGACATAGTGTCAGTGACTGTGTTCTGTTTATGCTATGAAACTTATGGAGGCAGCACCACAGGCACTGGTCTTAAAGGAATACACAAATTTGCCACACTCATAATTTACTCATGTGATTCCTCAATTAATACGCTCTCCTGGACTTAAAATTGATCATCTGGATTGCTGTAATATCATTTTCCCAATTTAACATGCAGATTTGTTAATTATTAAAACTACAATTAACATTTTCAATAACTGCACAGGATGATACATTTGCTCTTGTGAGTAGGGTTTCATGGTTGACGATGAAAACAAGATTAATTTATGCTTATCAGATTATATGTTTATTTACATTTGTGGCGCACATTTTACAACCATAAACATTTTATTCTTAGAGAAAAAAAATTGTCACTTGCCCAAGTCGGGCAAGTAATTTGGCCACTCGGGCAAGGCAAATTTTAGTGGCACTTGCCCTATGGGCAAGCAGTTTTTAAAGTTAACCGCGAACCCTGCAAGCTATTTGGAATGTTCATACAAATGATTTTTGTACTTTTATTTTTCATTGAAAGTAAAGTGTACCAGTTGGTCAATAAAAAAAACAGTCAATATGCAATTCCTGCATTTATTTTGATTTTAGTCCACGTGGGAATTTATTGTGCATTTATCGTTATCGAGGTAAAATTGCTCGATTTCTCGCGATATTGATTTGAGGTCATATCGCCCAGCCCTTCTACAGCATGTATACAGTGTGAGACGTGTTGTGTTCACTTGCTCCAAGGCAATTGTTTTTAAGTGTATACCACATACCCAACGAATTGTGTAATTTGTATGGCGGGGTGTACACATGCGTTGCAAAAACACATGCACACACTGTCACTCACGCACTTCCGTATATAGTTTATTTCAGCACCTTTTGTCATGCTGTTTTTATTTTATAGAAGGAAAGCATTATTTTGATGTCTGAGCTGTCACAAAAGAAAAAATAGAACTGTTGAAGTCAAGTCAAGCTTGTGCTTGAAATGTTTGTTCTTAGTTTCTCAGTTTTTCGTGAGCAATGGGAATTCAGTTATATTCAAACGCTGTCAGGTAAAGGCTCCATATTTTTATAGCATTATAGCACACTATTCTGTGGGCGCTAGAATTGAAGGGTTTGCGTTAGTAAAAATAGGTGGGATTAAATGAGCTGAAGTGTATCTCTTGAGTGCTCCTTAAATATTTGCCTGTGTTGGTATATTTTATTTTGGTCGTGTCATGTTTATTCTTACGCTGAAAGAGACATGAGGTGTTCGAAAAAAATAAATGATTTTTTTTTCCCGGTCAAAACTACCAATGGTGTCTGTTTTTTTTCCCTCCGTGAAATGTACGAGTTATCACTTTGACGCGCATGATGTCACGTGGCTGGAGGACTGGAAACTTGCACGAACAACATTTACGTTGAAATGTAACAATGACACATATATCGACATCTAACAAACATGCATGGGCATCTAACATTGACACTTACATTGACGTCTATAACATAAACCATTACAATCACATCTAACAAACACGGACATCTAACAGACACATCGACATCCATCATAAACATTTACATAGACATCGACATCTAACCAACCTTTACATAGACATCTTACACACATCGACATCTAACAAACATTTACATAGACATCTAACATAAACACATCTAATATAGACACATAGATTGACATCTAACATCGACACATTGAGATCTAACATAGACATACATTGACATCTAACAAAGACTGTTACATCGACAACTAACATCGACACAAGGCTTTGTCAAATGACACGTCATGACGACATATACAGAGACACAAGGCACAACAGCATATTTTTGGTACAAATTGAACCCGATATGTTAGCTACCTCGTTCGACTTAAAGGGTTAGCGAACTTGTTATGGTGGTTGAGGCGTGGTGGCTACCCAGCTCGTGTAGTGTATATTAAACTTAAGTTAATAATTTATGACCAGTAAACACGGATGTTGTAACGCAAAACAATGTTCAAATGTTAGTTTTTTTTCAACACATTTCATGAGAAAAAGCTCTACTTGTCTGTGAGAAATGTATGTTGTAGACCCATTATATAACACAATATTACACAATTTTACATTGGAATTTCATTTAATAAAACATTGACAATTATCTTTACAAACACTGTGTATGATTCATCTTTTCATTTGTTGTTCAATGAGCAAAACAGTGGCGATCAAAACAGTGCAAATTAAATGACATTTTATAGGTATCTGGCTGCAATACAGTGAACCCTCGCTACTTCGCGGTTCACCTTTCGCGGGTTCAGTGCTTCGCGGGTCTAAAAAATATTCGGGGGCATTGTAGTTTCGCCGAGCGGCACGACGGGGCGCTGGAGTGGTTAGACGGCCGGCGTGCGCCGAAGAAGAACGTGGGCGAAGAGGAGAGTGGACAAAGAAGAGCACGTTCCCCCGGGCACGATTTGGGGCGACGTTTCGCGCGGTTCGGACCGTACCAGAGCTCCGGCCAGCGTGCGTGGCAGTTAAGCCGAAGAGGAACAACTTCCGCCCGGGCACTAGCGGGGTGACATTTCGCTCCGTTCGGGACCGTGCGAGAGCTCCGGAGGAGACCGGCCGGCGTGCGTGGTTGTTAAGCCGAAGAGGAACACCTTCCGCCCGGGCATGAGCGGAGCGCGAGGCTGTCAGTTATGAATGAATAAATGAATAAATAAATGAAGAATGCCAGGGCACACCGGACGGCGTACCAGCAGGTAAAAGTCGAAGTAATTAAATAAATACAAAAAGAAGTAATTGAATAAATACAAAAATAATGGCTGGGGAATAAAAAAATGTTTTAATAATTTTTTTTTTTGTTATAACATGAATTTCACCCTCTCTCTCTCTACCCGTATATATATATATATATATATATATATATATATATATATATAATTTTATTTATTTATTTTTTTAAGCATTTTTGAAGGTGCGCCGCTACTTCGCACTTTTTTTTTTTAAGCATTTTTGAAGGTGCGCCGCTACTTCGCACTTTTTTTTTTTAAGCATTTTTGAAGGTGCGCCGCTACTTCGCGGATTTTCAGTTTTCGCGGGTGGTCTCGGTCCCCATTAACCGCGATAACCGAGGGTTCACTGTAGTAAGTTACATTCTAATTTACATTTACAGGTAATGGAAATGACTACTGGTAACCTCAATTTAACTGTATTTCAGTCAGAATGCCTCAAACATCATAAAAAAATAAAACGTTGAGTATTATTTCTCCTTCAAAATGTCAGAAGAAATACTCTATAATGGCCTGACGACATTAACATAGTTTATAGTATATAGCAGGGGTGGGAAAACTTTTTTATTGGCGGGCCACAATGGGTTCTAAAATTTGACAGAGGGGCTGGACCAGGAGCAGATGGATGGAGTGTTTTGGTAACCTCATCTCATCTGAGAAAAAAAAAACATTTAATTTTAAATGAAAGTGAACAAAAGCTTGTCTTTGAAAAACCACACTATTTTGAAAATAAAACATTAACAAGGTTTATTTTTTTTTTTTTCAAATTCGGCGGGCCGGATTAAAACGTTTAACGGGCCGCATGTGGCCCCCAGGCCGTAGTTTTCTCACGACGGTATATAGCATAGCGGCATAGGTTCCCTCGTCAACATCAAGTGAGTTACCCTCTTACCAAGACCAAAATACGGGGCTCCCCATCTCCCGGTCACTTCTCCAGACCCCAACAGTCACCCTCGTTGCGAGAACTTTAAGATTCGATGTTTATTTTTTTTCGCTTCTTCAACTTCGTGTCTGATTCTTTTCTCTTCTCTGGCTCCAGGATTCCGCTGTCAATCAGATGACGATTGAGGCGGGACTTCCGGTTCAAAGTCACCCTCAGAGTTTGCAACCATTTGAGATGGCTTCTGTGGTAATAACAACTGTCATAGGTGCAATTTGCTCTATAAAGCATTAAAAAAAAAAAAATAAATAAATTACAAAAAATAGTCAAGTACAGCACTCGTCTCATAAACTAGGTAAGAATTTAGCGTTACTAACGTTGCTACACTATAAAGAGTGTTTTACTGACTAGCTAAACCCAGTTTTGGTTTAGCTGTTATAAAAGTTTGGTTTTTTAGTGCTGTAAATGCATTTTCAGCTCGCGCTGTACACATTTGCTATGAGAGGCATTATCTCATAAGGGAAATATTGGACAATCAAATTAATGACTGCCCAGGCATCAGGATGTCTTTTTACACTATATAAAGGTGGAAATTTACATTGGAAACGTTTAGTTTAGCTGTTAATGAAGTTTCGTTTTTTTTAGTGCTGAAAATTCATTGTCTGCTGGCGCTGTACACTTTTTCTAAGTGTTGCAATATCTCATGAAGGAAATACTGGACAATCAAATTAATGACTTTCCAGGCTTCAGGATGCCTTTCTACACTATATAAAGGTGGAAATTTACATTGGAAACGTTTGGTTTAGCTGTTATAAAAGTTTGGTTTTTTAGTGCTGTAAATGCATTTTCAGCTCGCGCTGTACACATTTGCTATGAGAGGCATTATCTCATAAGGGAAATATTGGACAATCAAATTAATGACTGCCCAGGCTTCAGGATGTCTTTTTACACTATATAAAGGTGGAAATTTACATTGGAAACGTTTGGTTTAGCTGTTATAAAAGTTTGGTTTTTTTAGTGCTGAAAATGCATTTTCAGCTCGCACTGTACACATTTGCTATGTGAGGCATTATCTCATAAGGGAAATACTGGACAATCAAATTAATGACTGCCCAGGCTTCAGGATGTCTTTTTACACTATATAAAGGTGGAATTTACATTGGAAACGTTTGGTTTAGCTGTTATAAAAGTTTGGTTTTTTGTGCTGAAAATGCATTTTCAGCTCGCACTGTACACATTTGCTATGTGAGGCATTATCTCATGAAGGAAATACTGGACAATCAAATTAATGACTTTCCAGGCTTCAGGATGCCTTTTTACACTATATAAAGGTGGAAATTTACATTGGAAACGTTTGGTTTAGCTGTTATAAAAGTTTGGTTTTTTAGTGCTGTAAATGCATTTTCAGCTCGCGCTGTACACATTTGCTATGAGAGGCATTATCTCAAAAGGGAAATATTGGACAATCAAATTAATGACTGCCCAGGCTTCAGGATGTCTTTTTACACTATATAAAGGTGGAATTTACATTGGAAACGTTTGGTTTAGCTGTTATAAAAGTTTGGTTTTTTAGTGCTGAAAATGCATTTTCAGCTCGCACTGTACACATTTGCTATGTGAGGCATTATCTCATGAAGGAAATACTGGACAATCAAATTAATGACTTTCCAGGCTTCAGGATGCCTTTTTACACTATATAAAGGTGGAAATTTACATTGGAAACGTTTGGTTTAGCTGTTATAAAAGTTTGGTTTTTTAGTGCTGTAAATGCATTTTCAGCTCGCGCTGTACACATTTGCTATGAGAGGCATTATCTCATAAAAGAAATATTGGACAATCGAATTAATGACTGCCCAGGCTTCAGGATGTCTTTTTACACTATATAAAGGTGGAAATTTACATTGGAAACGTTTGGTTTAGCTGTTATAAAAGTTTGGTTTTTTAGTGCTGAAAATGCATTTTCAGCTCGCACTGTACACATTTGCTATGTGAGGCATTATCTCATAAGGGAAATACTGGACAATCAAATTAATGACTTCCCAGGCTTTCAGGATGCCTTTTTACACTCTATAAATGTGGAAATTTACATTGGAAACGTTTGGTTTAGCTGTTAATGAAGTTTCGTTTTTTTAGTGCTGAAAATTCATTGTCTGCTGGCGCTGTACACCTTTTCTAAGTGTTGCAATATCTCATGAAGGAAATACTGGACAATCAAATTAATGACTTTCCAGGCTTCAAGATGCCTTTCTACACTATATAAAGGTGGAAATTTACATTGGAAACGTTTGGTTTAGCTGTTATAAAAGTTTGGGTTTTTAGTCCTGTAAATGCATTTTCAGCTCGCGCTGTACACATTTGCTATGAGAGGCATTATCTCATAAGCGAAATATTGGACAATCAAATTAATGACTGCCCAGGCTTCAGGATGTCTTTTTACACTATATAAAGGTGGAAATTTACATTGGAAACGTTTAGTTTAGCTGTTATAAAAGTTTGTTTTTTTAGTGCTGTAAATGCATTTTCAGCTCGCGCTGTACACATTTGCTATGTGAGGCATTATCTCATAAGGGAAATACTGGACAATCAAATTAATGACTGCCCAGGCTTCAGGATGTCTTTTTACACTATATAAAGGTGGAAATTTACATTGGAAACGTTTGGTTTAGCTGTTATAAAAGTTTGGTTTTTTAGTGCTGAAAATGCATTTTCAGCTCGCACTGTACACATTTGCTATGTGAGGCATTATCTCATAAGGGAAATACTGGACAATCAAATTAATTACTTCCCAGGCTTCAGGATGCCTTTTTACACTCTATAAATGTGGAAATTTACATTGGAAACGTTTGGTTTAGCTGTTAATGAAGTTTCGTTTTTTTAGTGCTGAAAATTCATTGTCTGCTGGCGCTGTACACTTTTTCTAAGTGTTGCAATATCTCATGAAGGAAATACTGGACAATCAAATTAATGACTTTCCAGGCTTCAGGATGCCTTTCTACACTATATAAAGGTGGAAATTTACATTGGAAACGTTTGGTTTAGCTGTTATAAAAGTTTGGTTTTTTAGTGCTGTAAATGCATTTTCAGCTCGCGCTGTACACATTTGCTATGAGAGGCATTATCTCATAAGGGAAATATTGGACAATCAAATTAATGACTGCCCAGGCTTCAGGGTGTCTTTTTACACTATATAAAGGTGGAAATTTACATTGGAAACGTTTGGTTTAGCTGTTATAAAAGTTTGGTTTTTTAGTGCTGTAAATGCATTTTCAGCTCGCGCTGTACACATTTGCTATGAGAGGCATTATCTCATAAGGGAAATATTGGACAATCAAATTAATGACTGCCCAGGCTTCAGGATGTCTTTTTACACTATATAAAGGTGGAAATTTACATTGGAAACGTTTAGTTTAGCTGTTAATGAAGTTTGGTTTTTTTAGTGCTGAAAATTCATTGTCTGCTGGCGCTGTACACTTTTTCTAAGTGTTGCAATATCTCATGAAGGAAATACTGGACAATCAAATTAATGACTTTCCAGGCTTCAGGATGCCTTTCTACACTATATAAAGGTAGAAATTTACATTGGAAACGTTTGGTTTAGCTGTTATAAAAGTTTGGTTTTTTAGTGCTGTAAATGCATTTTCAGCTCGCGCTGTACACATTTGCTATGAGAGGCATTATCTCATAAGGGAAATATTGGACAATCAAATTAATGACTGCCCAGGCTTCAGGATGTCTTTTTACACTATATAAAGGTGGAAATTTACATTGGAAACGTTTGGTTTAGCTGTTATAAAAGTTTGGTTTTTTAGTGCTGTAAATGCATTTTCAGCTCGCGCTGTACACATTTGCTATGAGAGGCATTATCTCATAAGGGAAATATTGGACAATCAAATTAATGGCTGCCCAGGCTTCAGGATGTCTTTTTACACTATATAAAGGTGGAAATTTACATTGGAAACGTTTAGTTTAGCTGTTAATGAAGTTTCGGTTTTTTAGTGCTGAAAATTCATTGTCTCCTGGCGCTGTACACTTTTTCTAAGTGTTGCAATATCTCATGAAGGAAATACTGGACAATCAAATTAATGACTTTCCAGGCTTCAGGATGCCTTTCTACACTATATAAAGGTGGAAATTTACATTGGAAACGTTTGGTTTAGCTGTTATAAAAGTTTGGTTTTTTAGTGCTGTAAATGCATTTTCAGCTCGCGCTGTACACATTTGCTATGAGAGGCATTATCTCAAAAGGGAAATATTGGACAATCAAATTAATGACTGCCCAGGCTTCAGGATGTCTTTTTACACTATATAAAGGTGGAATTTACATTGGAAACGTTTGGTTTAGCTGTTATAAAAGTTTGGTTTTTTAGTGCTGAAAATGCATTTTCAGCTCGCACTGTACACATTTGCTATGTGAGGCATTATCTCATGAAGGAAATACTGGACAATCAAATTAATGACTTTCCAGGCTTCAGGATGCCTTTTTACACTATATAAAGGTGGAAATTTACATTGGAAACGTTTGGTTTAGCTGTTATAAAAGTTTGGTTTTTTAGTGCTGTAAATGCATTTTCAGCTCGCGCTGTAAACATTTGCAATGAGAGGCATTATCTCATAAAGGAAATATTGGACAATCGAATTAATGACTGCCCAGGCTTCAGGATGTCTTTTTACACTATATAAAGGTGGAAATTTACATTGGAAACGTTTGGTTTAGCTGTTATAAAAGTTTGGTTTTTTAGTGCTGAAAATGCATTTTCAGCTCGCACTGTACACATTTGCGATGTGAGGCATTATCTCATAAGGGAAATACTGGACAATCAAATTAATGACTTCCGGGGCTTTCAGGATGCCTTTTTACACTCTATAAATGTGGAAATTTACATTGGAAACGTTTGGTTTAGCTGTTATAAAAGTTTGGGTTTTTAGTCCTGTAAATGCATTTTCAGCTCGCGCTGTACACATTTGCTATGAGAGGCATTATCTCATAAGCGAAATATTGGACAATCAAATTAATGACTGCCCAGGCTTCAGGATGTCTTTTTACACTATATAAAGGTGGAAATTTACATTGGAAACGTTTAGTTTAGCTGTTATAAAAGTTTGTTTTTTTAGTGCTGTAAATGCATTTTCAGCTCGCGCTGTACACATTTGCTATGTGAGGCATTATCTCATAAGGGAAATACTGGACAATCAAATTAATGACTGCCCAGGCTTCAGGATGTCTTTTTACACTATATAAAGGTGGAAATTTACATTGGAAACGTTTGGTTTAGCTGTTATAAAAGTTTGGTTTTTTAGTGCTGAAAATGCATTTTCAGCTCGCACTGTACACATTTGCTATGTGAGGCATTATCTCATAAGGGAAATACTGGACAATCAAATTAATGACTTCCCAGGCTTCAGGATGCCTTTTTACACTCTATAAATGTGGAAATTTACATTGGAAACGTTTGGTTTAGCTGTTAATGAAGTTTCGTTTTTTTTGTGCTGAAAATTCATTGTCTGCTGGCGCTGTACACTTTTTCTAAGTGTTGCAATATCTCATGAAGGAAATACTGGACAATCAAATTAATGACTTTCCAGGCTTCAGGATGCCTTTCTACACTATATAAAGGTGGAAATTTACATTGGAAACGTTTGGTTTAGCTGTTATAAAAGTTTGGTTTTTTAGTGCTGTAAATGCATTTTCAGCTCGCGCTGTACACATTTGCTATGAGAGGCATTATCTCATAAGGGAAATATTGGACAATCAAATTAATGGCTGCCCAGGCTTCAGGATGTCTTTTTACACTATATACAGGTGGAAATTTACATTGGAAACGTTTAGTTTAGCTGTTATAAAAGTTTGTTTTTTTAGTGCTGTAAATGCATTTTCAGTTCGCGCTGTACACATTTGCTATGTGAGGCATTATCTCATAAGGGAAATACTGGACAATCAAATTAATGACTGCCCAGGCTTCAGGATGTCTTTTTACACTATATAAAGGTGGAAATTTACATTGGAAACGTTTGGTTTAGCTGTTATAAAAGTTTGGTTTTTTAGTGCTGTAAATGCATTTTCAGCTCGCGCTGTACACATTTGCTATGAGAGGCATTATCTCATAAGGGAAATATTGGACAATCAAATTAATGGCTGCCCAGGCTTCAGGATGTCTTTTTACACTATATAAAGGTGGAAATTTACATTGGAAACGTTTAGTTTAGCTGTTAATGAAGTTTCGGTTTTTTAGTGCTGAAAATTCATTGTCTCCTGGCGCTGTACACTTTTTCTAAGTGTTGCAATATCTTATGAAGGAAATACTGTACAATCAAATTAATGACTTTCCAGGCTTCAGGATGCCTTTCTACACTATATAAAGGTGGAAATTTACATTGGAAACGTTTGGTTTAGCTGTTATAAAAGTTTGGTTTTTTAGTGCTGTAAATGCATTTTCAGCTCGCGCTGTACACATTTGCTATGAGAGGCATTATCTCATAAGGGAAATATTGGACAATCAAATTAATGACTGCCCAGGCTTCAGGATGTCTTTTTACACTATATAAAGGTGGAATTTACATTGGAAACGTTTGGTTTAGCTGTTATAAAAGTTTGGTTTTTTAGTGCTGAAAATGCATTTTCAGCTCGCACTGTACACATTTGCTATGTGAGGCATTATCTCATGAAGGAAATACTGGACAATCAAATTAATGACTTTCCAGGCTTCAGGATGCCTTTTTACACTATATAAAGGTGAAAATTTACATTGGAAACGTTTGGTTTAGCTGTTATAAAAGTTTGGTTTTTTAGTGCTGTTAATGCATTTTCAGCTCGCGCTGTACACATTTGCTATGAGAGGCATTATCTCATAAAGGAAATATTGGACAATCGAATTAATGACTGCCCAGGCTTCAGGATGTCTTTTTACACTATATAAAGGTGGAAATTTACATTGGAAACGTTTGGTTTAGCTGTTATAAAAGTTTGGTTTTTTAGTGCTGAAAATGCATTTTCAGCTCGCACTGTACACATTTGCTATGTGAGGCATTATCTCATAAGGGAAATACTGGACAATCAAATTAATGACTTCCCAGGCTTCAGGATGCCTTTTTACACTCTATAAATATGGAAATTTACATTGGAAACGTTTGGTTTAGCTGTTAATGAAGTTTCGTTTTTTAGTGCTGAAAATTCATTGTCTGCTGGCGCTGTACACCTTTTCTAAGTGTTGCAATATCTCATGAAGGAAATACTGGACAATCAAATTAATGACTTTCCAGGCTTCAAGATGCCTTTCTACACTATATAAAGGTGGAAATTTACATTGGAAACGTTTGGTTTAGCTGTTATAAAAGTTTGGGTTTTTAGTCCCGTAAATGCATTTTCAGCTCGCGCTGTACACATTTGCTATGAGAGGCATTATCTCATAAGGGAAATATTGGACAATCAAATTAATGACTGCCCAGGCTTCAGGATGTCTTTTTACACTATATAAAGGTGGAAATTTACATTGGAAACGTTTAGTTTAGCTGTTATAAAAGTTTGTTTTTTTAGTGCTGTAAATGCATTTTCAGCTCGCGCTGTACACATTTGCTATGTGAGGCATTATCTCATAAGGGAAATACTGGACAATCAAA
The DNA here is from genome assembly GCF_059441095.1 of Idiotropiscis lumnitzeri. Lineage (NCBI taxonomy): Eukaryota > Metazoa > Chordata > Actinopteri > Syngnathiformes > Syngnathidae > Idiotropiscis > Idiotropiscis lumnitzeri. Next base: position 30,447 of record NW_028283708.1, read on the forward strand.
TTAATGACTGCCCAGGCTTCAGGATGTCTTTTTACACTATATAAAGGTGGAAATTTACATTGGAAACGTTTGGTTTAGCTGTTATAAAAGTTTGGTTTTTTAGTGCTGAAAATGCATTTTCAGCTCGCACTGTACACATTTGCTATGTGAGGCATTATCTCATAAGGGAAATACTGGACAATCAAATTAATGACTTCCCAGGCTTCAGGATGCCTTTTTACACTCTATAAATGTGGAAATTTACATTGGAAACGTTTGGTTTAGCTGTTAATGAAGTTTCGTTTTTTTAGTGCTGAAAATTCATTGTCTGCTGGCGCTGTACACTTTTTCTAAGTGTTGCAATATCTCATGAAGGAAATACTGGACAATCAAATTAATGACTTTCCAGGCTTCAGGATGCCTTTCTACACTATATAAAGGTGGAAATTTACATTGGAAACGTTTGGTTTAGCTGTTATAAAAGTTTGGTTTTTTAGTGCTGTAAATGCATTTTCAGCTCGCGCTGTACACATTTGCTATGAGAGGCATTATCTCATAAGGGAAATATTGGACAATCAAATTAATGGCTGCCCAGGCTTCAGGATGTCTTTTTACACTATATAAAGATGGAAATTTACATTGGAAACGTTTAGTTTAGCTGTTAATGAAGTTTCGTTTTTTTAGTGCTGAAAATTCATTGTCTGCTGGCGCTGTACACTTTTTCTAAGTGTTGCAATATCTCATGAAGGAAATACTGGACAATCAAATTAATGACTTTCCAGGCTTCAGGATGCCTTTCTACACTATATAAAGGTAGAAATTTACATTGGAAACGTTTGGTTTAGCTGTTATAAAAGTTTGGTTTTTTAGTGCTGTAAATGCATTTTCAGCTCGCGCTGTACACATTTGCTATGAGAGGCATTATCTCATAAGGGAAATTTTGGACAATCAAATTAATGACTGCCCAGGCTTCAGGATGTCTTTTTACACTATATAAAGGTGGAAATTTACATTGGAAACGTTTGGTTTCGCTGTTATAAAAGTTTGGTTTTTTAGTGCTGAAAATGCATTTTCAGCTCGCACTGTACACATTTGCTATGTGAGGCATTATCTCATAAGGGAAATACTGGACAATCAAATTAATGACTTCCGGGGCTTTCAGGATGCCTTTTTACACTATATAAAGGTGGAAATTTACATTGGAAAGTTTGGTTTAGCTGTTATAAAAGTTTGGTTTTTTAGTGCTGTAAATGCATTTTCAGCTCGCGCTGTATACATTTGCCTATGAGAGGCATTATCTCATAAAGGAAATATTGGACAATCGAATTAATGACTGCCCAGGCTTCAGGATGTCTTTTTACACTATATAAAGGTGGAAATTTACATTGGAAACGTTTGGTTTAGCTGTTATAAAAGTTTGGTTTTTTAGTGCTGAAAATGCATTTTCAGCTCGCACTGTACACATTTGCTATGTGAGGCATTATCTCATAAGGGAAATACTGGACAATCAAATTAATGACTTCCCAGGCTTCAGGATGCCTTTTTACACTCTATAAATGTGGAAATTTACATTGGAAACGTTTGGTTTAGCTGTTAATGAAGTTTCGTTTTTTTAGTGCTGAAAATTCATTGTCTGCTGGCGCTGGACACTTTTTCTAAGTGTTGCAATATCTCATGAAGGAAATACTGGACAATCAAATTAATGACTTTCCAGGCTTCAGGGTGCCTTTCTACACTATATAAAGGTGGAAATTTACATTGGAAACGTTTGGTTTAGCTGTTATAAAAGTTTGGTTTTTTTAGTGCTGTAAATGCATTTTCAGCTCGCGCTGTACACATTTGCTATGAGAGGCATTATCTCATAAGGGAAATATTGGACAATCAAATTAATGACTGCCCAGGCTTCAGGATGTCTTTTTACACTATATAAAGGTGGAAATTTACATTGGAAACGTTTGGTTTAGCTGTTATAAAAGTTTGGTTTTTTAGTGCTGTAAATGCATTTTCAGCTCGCGCTGTACACATTTGCTATGAGAGGCATTATCTCATAAGGGAAATATTGGACAATCAAATAAATGGCTGCCCAGGCTTCAGGATGTCTTTTTACTCTATATAAAGGTGGAAATTTACATTGGAAACGTTTAGTTTAGCTGTTAATGAAGTTTCGTTTTTTTAGTGCTGAAAATTCATTGTCTGCTGGCGCTGTACACTTTTTCTAAGTGTTGCAATATCTCATGAAGGAAATACTGGACAATCAAATCAATGACTTTCCAGGCTTCAGGATGCCTTTCTACACTATATAAAGGTGGAAATTTACATTGGAAACGTTTGGTTTAGCTGTTATAAAAGTTTGGTTTTTTAGTGCTGTAAATGCATTTTCAGCTCGAACTGTACACATTTGCTATGTGAGGCATTATCTCATAAGGGACATACTGGACAATCAAATTAATGACTTCCCAGGCTTCAGGATGCCTTTTTACACTCTATAAATGTGGAAATTTACATTGGAAACGTTTGGTTTAGCTGTTAATGAAGTTTCGTTTTTTTAGTGCTGAAAATTCATTGTCTGCTGGCGCTGTACACCTTTTCTAAGTGTTGCAATATCTCATGAAGGAAATACTGGACAATCAAATTAATGACTTTCCAGGCTTCAGGATGCCTTTCTACACTATATAAAGGTGGAAATTTACATTGGAAACGTTTGGTTTAGCTGTTAATGAAGTTTCGATTTTTTAGTGCTGAAAATTCATTGTCTGCTGGCGCTGTACACCTTTTCTAAGTGTTGCAATATCTCATGAAGGAAATACTGGACAATCAAATTAATGACTTTCCAGGCTTCAGGATGCCTTTCTACACTATATAAAGGTGGAAATTTACATTGGAAACGTTTGGTTTAGCTGTTATAAAAGTTTGGGTTTTTAGTGCTGTAAATGCATTTTCAGCTCGCGCTGTACACATTTGCTATGAGAGGCATTATCTCATAAGGGAAATATTGGACAATCAAATTAATGACTGCCCAGGCTTCAGGATGTCTTTTTACACTATATAAAGGTGGAAATTTACATTGGAAACGTTTAGTTTAGCTGTTATAAAAGTTTGTTTTTTTAGTGCTGTAAATGCATTTTCAGCTCGCGCTGTACACATTTGCTATGTGAGGCATTATCTCATAAGGGAAATACTGGACAATCAAATTAATGACTGCCCAGGCTTCAGGATGTCTTTTTACACTATATAAAGGTGGAAATTTACATTGGAAACGTTTGGTTTAGCTGTTATAAAAGTTTGGTTTTTTAGTGCTTGAAAATGCATTTTCAGCTCGCACTGTACACATTTGCTATGTGAGGCATTATCTCATAAGGGAAATACTGGACAATCAAATTAATGACTTCCCAGGCTTCAGGATGCCTTTTTACACTCTATAAATGTGGAAATTTACATTGGAAACGTTTGGTTTAGCTGTTAATGAAGTTTCGTTTTTTTAGTGCTGAAAATTCATTGTCTGCTGGCGCTGTACACTTTTTCTAAGTGTTGCAATATCTCATGAAGGAAATACTGGACAATCAAATTAATGACTTTCCAGGCTTCAGGATGCCTTTCTACACTATATAAAGGTGGAAATTTACATTGGAAACGTTTAGTTTAGCTGTTATAAAAGTTTGGTTTTTTAGTGCTGTAAATGCATTTTCAGCTCGCGCTGTACACATTTGCTATGAGAGGCATTATCTCATAAGGGAAATATTGGACAATCAAATTAATGACTGCCCAGGCTTCAGGATGTCTTTTTACACTATATAAAGGTGGAAATTTACATTGGAAACGTTTAGTTTAGCTGTTAATGAAGTTTCGTTTTTTTAGTGCTGGAAATTCATTGTCTGCTGGCGCTGTACACTTTTTCTAAGTGTTGCAATATCTCATGAAGGAAATACTGGACAATCAAATTAATGACTTTCCAGGCTTCAGGATGCCTTTCTACACTATATAAAGGTGGAAATTTACATTGGAAACGTTTGGTTTAGCTGTTATAAAAGTTTGGTTTTTTAGTGCTGTAAATGCATTTTCAGCTCGCGCTGTACACATTTGCTATGAGAGGCATTATCTCATAAGGGAAATATTGGACAATCAAATTAATGACTGCCCAGGCTTCAGGATGTCTTTTTACACTATATAAAGGTGGAAATTTACATTGGAAACGTTTAGTTTAGCTGTTAATGAAGTTTCGGTTTTTTAGTGCTGAAAATTCATTGTCTGCTGGCGCTGTACACTTTTTCTAAGTGTTGCAATATCTCATGAAGGAAATACTGGACAATCAAATTAATCACTTTCCAGGCTTCAGGATGCCTTTCTACACTATATAAAGGTGGAAATTTACATTGGAAACGTTTGGTTTAGCTGTTATAAAAGTTTGGTTTTTTAGTGCTGTAAATGCATTTTCAGCTCGCGCTGTACACATTTGCTATGTGAGGCATTAGCTCATAAGGGAAATACTGGACAATCAAAGTAATGACTTCCCAGGCTTCAGGATGCCTTTTTACACTCTATAAATGTGGAAATTTACATTGGAAACGTTTGGTTTAGCTGTTAATGAAGTTTCGTTTTTTTAGTGCTGAAAATTCATTGTCTGCTGGCGCTGTACACTTTTTCTAAGTTTTGCAATATCTCATGTAGGAAATACTGGACAATCAAATTAATGACTTTCCAGGCTTCAGGATGCCTTTCTACACTATATAAAGGTGGAAATTTACATTGGAAACGTTTGGTTTAGCTGTTATAAAAGTTTGTTTTTTTAGTGCTGTAAATGCATTTTCAGCTCGCGCTGTACACATTTGCTATGTGAGGCATTATCTCATAAGGGAAATACTGGACAATCAAATTAATGACTGCCCAGGCTTCAGGATGTCTTTTTACACTATATAAAGGTGGAAATTTACATTGGAAACGTTTGGTTTAGCTGTTATAAAAGTTTGGTTTTTTTAGTGCTGAAAATTCATTGTCTGCTGGCGCTGTACACTTTTTCTAAGTGTTGCAATATCTCATGAAGGAAATACTGGACAATCAAATTAATGACTTTCCAGGCTCCAGGATGCCTTTCTACACTATATAAAGGTGGAAATTTACATTGGAAACGTTTGGTTTAGCTGTTATAAAAGTTTGGTTTTTTAGTGCTGTAAATGCATTTTCAGCTCGCGCTGTACACATTTGCTATGAGAGGCATTATCTCATAAGGGAAATATTGGACAATCAAATTAATGACTGCCCAGGCTTCAGGATGTCTTTTTACACTATATAAAGGTGGAAATTTACATTGGAAACGTTTAGTTTAGCTGTTAATGAAGTTTCGTTTTTTTAGTGCTGAAAATTCATTGTCTACTGGCGCTGTACACTTTTTCTAAGTGTTGCAATATCTCATGAAGGAAATACTGGACAATCAAATTAATGACTTTCCAGGCTTCAGGATGCCTTTCTACACTATATAAAGGTGGAAATTTACATTGGAAACGTTTGGTTTAGCTGTTATAAAAGTTTGGTTTTTTAGTGCTGTAAATGCATTTTCAGCTCGCGCTGTACACATTTGCTATGAGAGGCATTATCTCATAAGGGAAATATTGGACAATCAAATTAATGACTGCCCAGGCTTCAGGATGTCTTTTTACACTATATAAAGGTGGAAATTTACATTGGAAACGTTTGGTTTAGCTGTTATAAAAGTTTGGTTTTTTAGTGCTGAAAATGCATTTTCAGCTTGCACTGTACACATTTGCTATGTGAGGCATTATCTCATAAGGGAAATACTGGACAATCAAATTAATGACTTCCCAGGCTTCAGGATGCATTTTTACACTCTATAAATGTGGAAATTTACATTGGAAACGTTTGGTTTAGCTGTTAATGAAGTTTCGTTTTTTTAGTGCTGAAAATTCATTGTCTGCTGGCGCTGTACACCTTTTCTAAGTGTTGCAATATCTCATGAAGGAAATACTGGACAATCAAATTAATGACTTTCCAGGCTTCAGGATGCCTTTCTACACTATATAAAGGTGGAAATTTACATTGGAAACGTTTGGTTTAGCTGTTATAAAAGTTTGGGTTTTTAGTGCTGTAAATGCATTTTCAGCTCGCGCTGTACACATTTGCTATGAGAGGCATTATCTCATAAGGGAAATATTGGACAATCAAATTAATGACTGCCCAGGCTTCAGGATGTCTTTTTACACTATATAAAGGTGGAAATTTACATTGGAAACGTTTAGTTTAGCTGTTATAAAAGTTTGTTTTTTTAGTGCTGTAAATGCATTTTCAGCTCGCGCTGTACACATTTGCTATGAGAGGCATTATCTCATAAGGGAAATATTGGACAATCAAATTAATGACTGCCCAGGCTTCAGGATGTCTTTTTACACTATATAAAGGTGGAAATTTACATTGGAAACGTTTAGTTTAGCTGTTATAAAAGTTTGTTTTTTTAGTGCTGAAAATGCATTTTCAGCTCGCACTGTACACATTTGCTATGTGAGGCATTATCTCATAAGGGAAATACTGGACAATCAAATTAATGACTTCCCAGGCTTCAGGATGCCTTTTTACACTCTATAAATGTGGAAATTTACATTGGAAACGTTTGGTTTAGCTGTTAATGAAGTTTCGTTTTTTTAGTGCTGAAAATTCATTGTCTGCTGGCGCTGTACACTTTTTCTAAGTGTTGCAATATCTCATGAAGGAAATACTGGACAATAAAATTAATGACTTTCCAGGCTTCAGGATGCCTTTCTACACTATATAAAGGTGGAAATTTACATTGGAAACGTTTGGTTTAGCTGTTATAAAAGTTTGGTTTTTTAGTGCTGTAAATGCATTTTCAGCTCGCGCTGTACACATTTGCTATGAGAGGCATTATCTCATAAGGGAAATATTGGACAATCAAATTAATGACTGCCCAGGCTTCAGGATGTCTTTTTACACTATATAAAGGTGGAAATTTACATTGGAAACGTTTAGTTTAGCTGTTATAAAAGTTTGTTTTTTTAGTGCTGTAAATGCATTTTCAGCTCGCGCTGTACACATTTGCTATGTGAGGCATTATCTCATAAGGGAAATACTGGACAATCAAATTAATGACTGCCCAGGCTTCAGGATGTCTTTTTACACTATATAAAGGTGGAAATTTACATTGGAAACGTTTGGTTTAGCTGTTATAAAAGTTTGGTTTTTTAGTGCTGAAAATGCATTTTCAGCTCGCACTGTACACATTTGCTATGTGAGGCATTATCTCATAAGGGAAATACTGGACAATCAAATTAATGACTTCCCAGGCTTCAGGATGCCTTTTTACACTCTATAAATGTGGAAATTTACATTGGAAACGTTTGGTTTAGCTGTTAATGAAGTTTCGTTTTTTTAGTGCTGAAAATTCATTGTCTGCTGGCGCTGTACACTTTTTCTAAGTGTTGCAATATCTCTCTCATGAAGGAAATACTGGACAATCAAATTAATGACTTTCCAGGCTTCAGGATGCCTTTCTACACTATATAAAGGTGGAAATTTACATGGGAAACGTTTGGTTTAGCTGTTATAAAAGTTTGGTTTTTTAGTGCTGTAAATGCATTTTCAGCTCGCGCTGTACACATTTGCTATGAAAGGCATTATCTCATAAGGGAAATATTGGACAATCAAATTAATGACTGCCCAGGCTTCAGGATGTCTTTTTACACTATATAAAGGTGGAAATTTACATTGGAAACGTTTAGTTTAGCTGTTATAAAAGTTTGTTTTTTTAGTGCTGTAAATGCATTTTCAGCTCGCGCTGTACACATTTGCTATGAGAGGCATTATCTCATAAGGGAAATATTGGACAATCAAATTAATGACTGCCCAGGCTTCAGGATGTCTTTTTACACTATATAAAGGTGGAAATTTACATTGGAAACGTTTAGTTTAGCTGTTATAAAAGTTTGTTTTTTTAGTGCTGAAAATGCATTTTCAGCTCGCACTGTACACATTTGCTATGTGAGGCATTATCTCAGAAGGGAAATACTGGACAATCAAATTAATGACTTCCCAGGCTTCAGGATGCCTTTTTACACTCTATAAATGTGGAAATTTACATTGGAAACGTTTGGTTTAGCTGTTAATGAAGTTTCGTTATTTTAGTGCTGAAAATTCATTGTCTGCTGGCGCTGTACACTTTTTCTAAGTGTTGCAATATCTCATGAAGGAAATACTGGACAATCAAATTAATGACTTTCCAGGCTTCAGGATGCCTTTCTACACTATATAAAGGTGGAAATTTACATTGGAAACGTTTGGTTTAGCTGTTATAAAAGTTTGGTTTTTTAGTGCTGTAAATGCATTTTCAGCTCGCGCTGTACACATTTGCTATGAGAGGCATTATCTCATAAGGGAAATATTGGACAATCAAATTAATGACTGCCCAGGCTTCAGAATGTCTTTTTACACTATATAAAGGTGGAAATTTACATTGGAAACGTTTAGTTTAGCTGTTAATGAAGTTTCGTTTTTTTAGTGCTGAAAATTCATTGTCTGCTGGCGCTGTACACTTTTTCTAAGTGTTGCAATATCTCATGAAGGAAATACTGGACAATCAAATTAATGACTTTCCAGGCTTCAGGATGCCTTTCTACACTATATAAAGGTAGAAATTTACATTGGAAACGTTTGGTTTAGCTGTTATAAAAGTTTGGTTTTTTAGTGCTGTAAATGCATTTTCAGCTCGCGCTGTACACATTTGCTATGAGAGGCATTATCTCATAAGGGAAATATTGGACAATCAAATTAATGACTGCGCAGGCTTCAGGATGTCTTTTTACACTATATAAAGGTGGAAATTTACATTGGAAACGTTTGGTTTAGCTGTTATAAAAGTTTGTTTTTTTAGTGCTGTAAATGCATTTTCAGCTCGCGCTGTACACATTTGCTATGAGAGGCATTATCTCATAAGGGAAATATTGGACAATCAAATTAATGGCTGCCCGGGCTTCAGGATGTCTTTTTACACTATATAAAGGTGGAAATTTACATTGGAAACGTTTAGTTTAGCTGTTAATGAAGTTTCGTTTTTTTAGTGCTGAAAATTCATTGTCTACTGGCGCTGTACACTTTTTCTAAGTGTTGCAATATCTCATGAAGGAAATACTGGACAATCAAATTAATGACTTTCCAGGCTTCAGGATGCCTTTCTACACTATATAAAGGTGGAAATTTACATTGGAAACGTTTGGTTTAGCTGTTATAAAAGTTTGGTTTTTTAGTGCTGTAAATGCATTTTCAGCTCGCGCTGTACACATTTGCTATGAGAGGCATTATCTCATAAGGGAAATATTGGACAATCAAATTAATGACTGCCCAGGCTTCAGGATGTCTTTTTACACTATATAAAGGTGGAAATTTACATTGGAAACGTTTGGTTTAGCTGTTATAAAAGTTTGGTTTTTTAGTGCTGAAAATGCATTTTCAGCTTGCACTGTACACATTTGCTATGTGAGGCATTATCTCATAAGGGAAATACTGGACAATCAAATTAATGACTTCCCAGGCTTCAGGATGCATTTTTACACTCTATAAATGTGGAAATTTACATTGGAAACGTTTGGTTTAGCTGTTAATGAAGTTTCGTTTTTTTAGTGCTGAAAATTCATTGTCTGCTGGCGCTGTACACCTTTTCTAAGTGTTGCAATATCTCATGAAGGAAATACTGGACAATCAAATTAATGACTTTCCAGGCTTCAGGATGCCTTTCTACACTATATAAAGGTGGAAATTTACATTGGAAACGTTTGGTTTAGCTGTTATAAAAGTTTGGGTTTTTAGTGCTGTAAATGCATTTTCAGCTCGCGCTGTACACATTTGCTATGAGAGGCATTATCTCATAAGGGAAATATTGGACAATCAAATTAATGACTGCCCAGGCTTCAGGATGTCTTTTTACACTATATAAAGGTGGAAATTTACATTGGAAACGTTTAGTTTAGCTGTTATAAAAGTTTGTTTTTTTAGTGCTGTAAATGCATTTTCAGCTCGCGCTGTACACATTTGCTATGAGAGGCATTATCTCATAAGGGAAATATTGGACAATCAAATTAATGACTGCCCAGGCTTCAGGATGTCTTTTTACACTATATAAAGGTGGAAATTTACATTGGAAACGTTTAGTTTAGCTGTTATAAAAGTTTGTTTTTTTAGTGCTGAAAATGCATTTTCAGCTCGCACTGTACACATTTGCTATGTGAGGCATTATCTCATAAGGGAAATACTGGACAATCAAATTAATGACTTCCCAGGCTTCAGGATGCCTTTTTACACTCTATAAATGTGGAAATTTACATTGGAAACGTTTGGTTTAGCTGTTAATGAAGTTTCGTTTTTTTAGTGCTGAAAATTCATTGTCTGCTGGCGCTGTACACTTTTTCTAAGTGTTGCAATATCTCATGAAGGAAATACTGGACAATAAAATTAATGACTTTCCAGGCTTCAGGATGCCTTTCTACACTATATAAAGGTGGAAATTTACATTGGAAACGTTTGGTTTAGCTGTTATAAAAGTTTGGTTTTTTAGTGCTGTAAATGCATTTTCAGCTCGCGCTGTACACATTTGCTATGAGAGGCATTATCTCATAAGGGAAATATTGGACAATCAAATTAATGACTGCCCAGGCTTCAGGATGTCTTTTTACACTATATAAAGGTGGAAATTTACATTGGAAACGTTTAGTTTAGCTGTTATAAAAGTTTGTTTTTTTAGTGCTGTAAATGCATTTTCAGCTCGCGCTGTACACATTTGCTATGTGAGGCATTATCTCATAAGGGAAATACTGGACAATCAAATTAATGACTGCCCAGGCTTCAGGATGTCTTTTTACACTATATAAAGGTGGAAATTTACATTGGAAACGTTTGGTTTAGCTGTTATAAAAGTTTGGTTTTTTAGTGCTGAAAATGCATTTTCAGCTCGCACTGTACACATTTGCTATGTGAGGCATTATCTCATAAGGGAAATACTGGACAATCAAATTAATGACTTCCCAGGCTTCAGGATGCCTTTTTACACTCTATAAATGTGGAAATTTACATTGGAAACGTTTGGTTTAGCTGTTAATGAAGTTTCGTTTTTTTAGTGCTGAAAATTCATTGTCTGCTGGCGCTGTACACTTTTTCTAAGTGTTGCAATATCTCATGAAGGAAATACTGGACAATCAAATTAATGACTTTCCAGGCTTCAGGATGCCTTTCTACACTATATAAAGGTGGAAATTTACATGGGAAACGTTTGGTTTAGCTGTTATAAAAGTTTGGTTTTTTAGTGCTGTAAATGCATTTTCAGCTCGCGCTGTACACATTTGCTATGAAAGGCATTATCTCATAAGGGAAATATTGGACAATCAAATTAATGACTGCCCAGGCTTCAGGATGTCTTTTTACACTATATAAAGGTGGAAATTTACATTGGAAACGTTTAGTTTAGCTGTTATAAAAGTTTGTTTTTTTAGTGCTGTAAATGCATTTTCAGCTCGCGCTGTACACATTTGCTATGAGAGGCATTATCTCATAAGGGAAATATTGGACAATCAAATTAATGACTGCCCAGGCTTCAGGATGTCTTTTTACACTATATAAAGGTGGAAATTTACATTGGAAACGTTTAGTTTAGCTGTTATAAAAGTTTGTTTTTTTAGTGCTGAAAATGCATTTTCAGCTCGCACTGTACACATTTGCTATGTGAGGCATTATCTCAGAAGGGAAATACTGGACAATCAAATTAATGACTTCCCAGGCTTCAGGATGCCTTTTTACACTCTATAAATGTGGAAATTTACATTGGAAACGTTTGGTTTAGCTGTTAATGAAGTTTCGTTATTTTAGTGCTGAAAATTCATTGTCTGCTGGCGCTGTACACTTTTTCTAAGTGTTGCAATATCTCATGAAGGAAATACTGGACAATCAAATTAATGACTTTCCAGGCTTCAGGATGCCTTTCTACACTATATAAAGGTGGAAATTTACATTGGAAACGTTTGGTTTAGCTGTTATAAAAGTTTGGTTTTTTAGTGCTGTAAATGCATTTTCAGCTCGCGCTGTACACATTTGCTATGAGAGGCATTATCTCATAAGGGAAATATTGGACAATCAAATTAATGACTGCCCAGGCTTCAGAATGTCTTTTTACACTATATAAAGGTGGAAATTTACATTGGAAACGTTTAGTTTAGCTGTTAATGAAGTTTCGTTTTTTTAGTGCTGAAAATTCATTGTCTGCTGGCGCTGTACACTTTTTCTAAGTGTTGCAATATCTCATGAAGGAAATACTGGACAATCAAATTAATGACTTTCCAGGCTTCAGGATGCCTTTCTACACTATATAAAGGTAGAAATTTACATTGGAAACGTTTGGTTTAGCTGTTATAAAAGTTTGGTTTTTTAGTGCTGTAAATGCATTTTCAGCTCGCGCTGTACACATTTGCTATGAGAGGCATTATCTCATAAGGGAAATATTGGACAATCAAATTAATGACTGCGCAGGCTTCAGGATGTCTTTTTACACTATATAAAGGTGGAAATTTACATTGGAAACGTTTGGTTTAGCTGTTATAAAAGTTTGTTTTTTTAGTGCTGTAAATGCATTTTCAGCTCGCGCTGTACACATTTGCTATGAGAGGCATTATCTCATAAGGGAAATATTGGACAATCAAATTAATGGCTGCCCGGGCTTCAGGATGTCTTTTTACACTATATAAAGGTGGAAATTTACATTGGAAACGTTTAGTTTAGCTGTTAATGAAGTTTCGTTTTTTTAGTGCTGAAAATTCATTGTCTGCTGGCGCTGTACACTTTTTCTAAATGTTGCAATATCTCATGAAGGAAATACTGGACAATCAAATTAATGACTTTCCAGGCTTCAGGATGCCTTTCTACACTATATAAAGGTGGAAATTTACATTGGAAACGTTTGGTTTAGCTGTTATAAAAGTTTGGTTTTTTTAGTGCTGTAAATGCATTTTCAGCTCGCGCTGTACACATTTGCTATGAGAGGCATTATCTCATAAGGGAAATATTGGACAATCAAATTAATGACTGCCCAGGCTTCAGGATGTCTTTTTACACTATATAAAGGTGGAAATTTACATTGGAAACGTTTGGTTTAGGTGTTATATAAGTTTGGTTTTTTAGTGCTGAAAATGCATTTTCAGCTCGCACTGTACACATTTGCTATGTGAGGCATTATCTCATAAGGGAAATACTGGACAATCAAATTAATGACTTCCCAGGCTTCAGGATGCCTTTTTACACTCTATAAATGTGGAAATTTACATTGGAAACGTTTGGTTTAGCTGTTAATGAAGTTTCGTTTTTTTAGTGCTGAAAATTCATTGTCTGCTGGCGCTGTACACTTTTTCTAAGTGTTGCAATATCTCATGAAGGAAATACTGGACAATCAAATTAATGACTTTCCAGGCTTCAGGATGCCTTTCTACACTATATAAAGGTGGAAATTTACATTGGAAACGTTTGGTTTAGCTGTTATAAAAGTTTGGTTTTTTAGTGCTGTAAATGCATTTTCAGCTCGCGCTGTACACATTTGCTATGAGAGGCATTATCTCATAAGGGAAATATTGGACAATCAAATTAATGACTGCCCAGGCTTCAGGATGTCTTTTTACACTATATAAAGGTGGAAATTTACATTGGAAACGTTTGGTTTAGCTGTTATAAAAGTTTGTTTTTTTAGTGCTGTAAATGCATTTTCAGCTCGCACTGTACACATTTGCTATGAGAGGCATTATCTCATAAGGGAAATATTGGACAATCAAATTAATGACTGCCCAGGCTTCAGGATGTCTTTTTACACTATATAAAGGTGGAAATTTACATTGGAAACGTTTACTTTAGCTGTTAATGAAGTTTCGTTTATTTAGTGCTGAAAATTCATTGTCTGCTGGCGCTGTACACTTTTTCTAAGTGTTGCAATATCTCATGAAGGAAATACTGGACAATCAAATTAATGACTTTCCAGGCTTCAGGATGCCTTTCTACACTATATAAAGGTGGAAATTTACATTGGAAACGTTTGGTTTAGCTGTTATAAAAGTTTGTTTTTTTAGTGCTGTAAATGCATTTTCAGCTCGCACTGTACACATTTGCTGTGAGGCATTATCTCATAAGGGAAATACTGGACAATCAAATTAATGACTTCCCAGGCTTCAGGATGCCTTTTTACACTCTATAAATGTGGAAATTTACATTGGAAACGTTTGGTTTAGCTGTTAATGAAGTTTCGTTTTTTTAGTGCTGAAAATTCATTGTCTGCTGGCGCTGTACACTTTTTCTAAGTGTTGCAATATCTCATGAAGGAAATACTGGACAATCAAATTAATGACTTTCCAGGCTTCAGGATGCCTTTCTACACTATATAAAGGTGGAAATTTACATTGGAAACGTTTGGTTTAGCTGTTATAAAAGTTTGGTTTTTTAGTGCTGTAAATGCATTTTCAGCTCGCGCTGTACACATTTGCTATGAGAGGCATTATCTCATAAGGGAAATATTGGACAATCAAATTAATGACTGCCCAGGCTTCAGGATGTCTTTTTACACTATATAAAGGTGGAAATTTACATTGGAAACGTTTGGTTTAGCTGTTATAAAAGTTTGTTTTTTTAGTGCTGTAAATGCATTTTCAGCTCGCACTGTACACATTTGCTATGAGAGGCATTATCTCATAAGGGAAATATTGGACAATCAAATTAATGACTGCCCAGGCTTCAGGATGTCTTTTTACACTATATAAAGGTGGAAATTTACATTGGAAACGTTTGGTTTAGCTGTTATAAAAGTTTGTTTTTTTAGTGCTGTAAATGCATTTTCAGCTCGCACTGTACACATTTGCTATGAGAGGCATTATCTCATAAGGGAAATATTGGACAATCAAATTAATGACTGCCCAGGCTTCAGGATGTCTTTTTACACTATATAAAGGTGGAAATTTACATTGGAAACGTTTAGTTTAGCTGTTAATGAAGTTTCGTTTTTTTAGTGCTGAAAATTCATTGTCTACTGGCGCTGTACACTTTTTCTAAGTGTTGCAATATCTCATGAAGGAAATACTGGACAATCAAATTAATGACTTTCCACGCTTCAGGATGCCTTTCTACACTATATAAAGGTGGAAATTTACATTGGAAACGTTTGGTTTAGCTTTTATAAAAGTTTGGTTTTTTAGTGCTGTAAATGCATTTTCAGCTCGCGCTGTACACATTTGCTATGAGAGGCATTATCTCATAAGGGAAATATTGGACAATCAAATTAATGACTGCCCAGGCTTCAGGATGTCTTTTTACACTATATAAAGGAGGAAATTTACATTGGAAACGTTTGGTTTAGGTGTTATAAAAGTTTGGTTTTTTAGTGCTGAAAATGCATTTTCAGCTCGCACTGTGCACATTTGCTATGTGAGGCATTATCTCATAAGGGAAATACTGGACAATCAAATTAATGACTTCCCAGGCTTCAGGATGCCTTTTTACACTCTATAAATGTGGAAATTTACATTGGAAACGTTTGGTTTAGCTGTTAATGAAGTTTCGTTTTTTTAGTGCTGAAAATTCATTGTCTGCTGGCGCTGTACACTTTTTCTAAGTTTTGCAATATCTCATGTAGGAAATACTGGACAATCAAATTAATGACTTTCCAGGCTTCAGGATGCCTTTCTACACTATATAAAGGTGGAAATTTACATTGGAAACGTTTGGTTTAGCTGTTATAAAAGTTTGTTTTTTTAGTGCTGTAAATGCATTTTCAGCTCGCGCTGTACACATTTGCTATGTGAGGCATTATCTCATAAGGGAAATACTGGACAATCAAATTAATGACTGCCCAGGCTTCAGGATGTCTTTTTACACTATATAAAGGTGGAAATTTACATTGGAAACGTTTGGTTTAGCTGTTATAAAAGTTTGGTTTTTTAGTGCTGAAAATGCATTTTCAGCTCGCACTGTACACATTTGCTATGTGAGGCATTATCTCATAAGGGAAATACTGGACAATCAAATTAATGACTTCCCAGGCTTCAGGATGCCTTTTTACACTCTATAAATGTGGAAATTTACATTGGAAACGTTTGGTTTAGCTGTTAATGAAGTTTCGTTTTTTTAGTGCTGAAAATTCATTGTCTGCTGGCGCTGTACACTTTTTCTAAGTGTTGCAATATCTCATGAAGGAAATACTGGACAATCAAATTTATGACTTTCCAGGCTTCAGGATGCCTTTCTACACTATATAAAGGTGGAAATTTACATTGGAAACGTTTGGTTTAGCTGTTAATGAAGTTTCGTTTTTTTAGTGCTGAAAATTCATTGTCTGCTGGCGCTGTACACTTTTTCTAAGTGTTGCAATATCTCATGAAGGAAATACTGGACAATCAAATTAATGACTTTCCAGGCTTCAGGGTGCCTTTCTACACTATATAAAGGTGGAAATTTACATTGGAAACGTTTGGTTTAGCTGTTATAAAAGTTTGGTTTTTTTAGTGCTGTAAATGCATTTTCAGCTCGCGCTGTACACATTTGCTATGAGAGGCATTATCTCATAAGGGAAATATTGGACAATCAAATTAATGACTGCCCAGGCTTCAGGATGTCTTTTTACACTATATAAAGGTGGAAATTTACATTGGAAACGTTTAGTTTAGCTGTTAATGAAGTTTCGTTTTTTTAGTGCTGAAAATTCATTGTCTACTGGCGCTGTACACTTTTTCTAAGTGTTGCAATATCTCATGAAGGAAATACTGGACAATCAAATTAATGACTTTCCACGCTTCAGGATGCCTTTCTACACTATATAAAGGTGGAAATTTACATTGGAAACGTTTGGTTTAGCTTTTATAAAAGTTTGGTTTTTTAGTGCTGTAAATGCATTTTCAGCTCGCGCTGTACACATTTGCTATGAGAGGCATTATCTCATAAGGGAAATATTGGACAATCAAATTAATGACTGCCCAGGCTTCAGGATGTCTTTTTACACTATATAAAGGAGGAAATTTACATTGGAAACGTTTGGTTTAGGTGTTATAAAAGTTTGGTTTTTTAGTGCTGAAAATGCATTTTCAGCTCGCGCTGTACACATTTGCTATGAGAGGCATTATCTCATAAAGGAAATATTGGACAATCGAATTAATGACTGCCCAGGCTTCAGGATGTCTTTTTACACTATATAAAGGTGGAAATTTACATTGGAAACGTTTGGTTTAGCTGTTATAAAAGTTTGGTTTTTTAGTGCTGAAAATGCATTTTCAGCTCGCACTGTACACATTTGCTATGTGAGGCATTATCTCATAAGGGAAATACTGGACAATCAAATTAATGACTTCCCAGGCTTCAGGATGCCTTTTTACACTATATAAAGGTGGAAATTTACATTGGAAAGTTTGGTTTAGCTGTTATAAAAGTTTGGTTTTTTAGTGCTGTAAATGCATTTTCAGCTCGCGCTGTATACATTTGCCTATGAGAGGCATTATCTCATAAAGGAAATATTGGACAATCGAATTAATGACTGCCCAGGCTTCAGGATGTCTTTTTACACTATATAAAGGTGGAAATTTACATTGGAAACGTTTGGTTTAGCTGTTATAAAAGTTTGGTTTTTTAGTGCTGAAAATGCATTTTCAGCTCGCACTGTACACATTTGCTATGTGAGGCATTATCTCATAAGGGAAATACTGGACAATCAAATTAATGACTTCCCAGGCTTCAGGATGCCTTTTTACACTCTATAAATGTGGAAATTTACATTGGAAACGTTTGGTTTAGCTGTTAATGAAGTTTCGTTTTTTTAGTGCTGAAAATTCATTGTCTGCTGGCGCTGTACACTTTTTCTAAGTGTTGCAATATCTCATGAAGGAAATACTGGACAATCAAATTAATGACTTTCCAGGCTTCAGGATGCCTTTCTACACTATATAAAGGTGGAAATTTACATTGGAAACGTTTGGTTTAGCTGTTATAAAAGTTTGGTTTTTTAGTGCTGTAAATGCATTTTCAGCTCGCGCTGTACACATTTGCTATGAGAGGCATTATCTCATAAGGGAAATATTGGACAATCAAATTAATGACTGCCCAGGCTTCAGGATGTCTTTTTACACTATATAAAGGTGGAAATTTACATTGGAAACGTTTGGTTTAGCTGTTATAAAAGTTTGTTTTTTTAGTGCTGTAAATGCATTTTCAGCTCGCACTGTACACATTTGCTATGAGAGGCATTATCTCATAAGGGAAATATTGGACAATCAAATTAATGACTGCCCAGGCTTCAGGATGTCTTTTTACACTATATAAAGGTGGAAATTTACATTGGAAACGTTTGGTTTAGCTGTTATAAAAGTTTGTTTTTTTAGTGCTGTAAATGCATTTTCAGCTCGCACTGTACACATTTGCTATGAGAGGCATTATCTCATAAGGGAAATATTGGACAATCAAATTAATGACTGCCCAGGCTTCAGGATGTCTTTTTACACTATATAAAGGTGGAAATTTACATTGGAAACGTTTAGTTTAGCTGTTAATGAAGTTTCGTTTTTTTAGTGCTGAAAATTCATTGTCTACTGGCGCTGTACACTTTTTCTAAGTGTTGCAATATCTCATGAAGGAAATACTGGACAATCAAATTAATGACTTTCCACGCTTCAGGATGCCTTTCTACACTATATAAAGGTGGAAATTTACATTGGAAACGTTTGGTTTAGCTGTTATAAAAGTTTGTTTTTTTAGTGCTGTAAATGCATTTTCAGCTCGCGCTGTACACATTTGCTATGTGAGGCATTATCTCATAAGGGAAATACTGGACAATCAAATTAATGACTGCCCAGGCTTCAGGATGTCTTTTTACACTATATAAAGGTGGAAATTTACATTGGAAACGTTTGGTTTAGCTGTTATAAAAGTTTGGTTTTTTAGTGCTGAAAATGCATTTTCAGCTCGCACTGTACACATTTGCTATGTGAGGCATTATCTCATAAGGGAAATACTGGACAATCAAATTAATGACTTCCCAGGCTTCAGGATGCCTTTTTACACTCTATAAATGTGGAAATTTACATTGGAAACGTTTGGTTTAGCTGTTAATGAAGTTTCGTTTTTTTAGTGCTGAAAATTCATTGTCTGCTGGCGCTGTACACTTTTTCTAAGTGTTGCAATATCTCATGAAGGAAATACTGGACAATCAAATTAATGACTTTCCAGGCTTCAGGATGCCTTTCTACACTATATAAAGGTGGAAATTTACATTGGAAACGTTTGGTTTAGCTGTTAATGAAGTTTCGTTTTTTTAGTGCTGAAAATTCATTGTCTGCTGGCGCTGTACACTTTTTCTAAGTGTTGCAATATCTCATGAAGGAAATACTGGACAATCAAATTAATGACTTTCCAGGCTTCAGGGTGCCTTTCTACACTATATAAAGGTGGAAATTTACATTGGAAACGTTTGGTTTAGCTGTTATAAAAGTTTGGTTTTTTTAGTGCTGTAAATGCATTTTCAGCTCGCGCTGTACACATTTGCTATGAGAGGCATTATCTCATAAGGGAAATATTGGACAATCAAATTAATGACTGCCCAGGCTTCAGGATGTCTTTTTACACTATATAAAGGTGGAAATTTACATTGGAAACGTTTAGTTTAGCTGTTAATGAAGTTTCGTTTTTTTAGTGCTGAAAATTCATTGTCTACTGGCGCTGTACACTTTTTCTAAGTGTTGCAATATCTCATGAAGGAAATACTGGACAATCAAATTAATGACTTTCCACGCTTCAGGATGCCTTTCTACACTATATAAAGGTGGAAATTTACATTGGAAACGTTTGGTTTAGCTTTTATAAAAGTTTGGTTTTTTAGTGCTGTAAATGCATTTTCAGCTCGCGCTGTACACATTTGCTATGAGAGGCATTATCTCATAAGGGAAATATTGGACAATCAAATTAATGACTGCCCAGGCTTCAGGATGTCTTTTTACACTATATAAAGGAGGAAATTTACATTGGAAACGTTTGGTTTAGGTGTTATAAAAGTTTGGTTTTTTAGTGCTGAAAATGCATTTTCAGCTCGCGCTGTACACATTTGCTATGAGAGGCATTATCTCATAAAGGAAATATTGGACAATCGAATTAATGACTGCCCAGGCTTCAGGATGTCTTTTTACACTATATAAAGGTGGAAATTTACATTGGAAACGTTTGGTTTAGCTGTTATAAAAGTTTGGTTTTTTAGTGCTGAAAATGCATTTTCAGCTCGCACTGTACACATTTGCTATGTGAGGCATTATCTCATAAGGGAAATACTGGACAATCAAATTAATGACTTCCCAGGCTTCAGGATGCCTTTTTACACTATATAAAGGTGGAAATTTACATTGGAAAGTTTGGTTTAGCTGTTATAAAAGTTTGGTTTTTTAGTGCTGTAAATGCATTTTCAGCTCGCGCTGTATACATTTGCCTATGAGAGGCATTATCTCATAAAGGAAATATTGGACAATCGAATTAATGACTGCCCAGGCTTCAGGATGTCTTTTTACACTATATAAAGGTGGAAATTTACATTGGAAACGTTTGGTTTAGCTGTTATAAAAGTTTGGTTTTTTAGTGCTGAAAATGCATTTTCAGCTCGCACTGTACACATTTGCTATGTGAGGCATTATCTCATAAGGGAAATACTGGACAATCAAATTAATGACTTCCCAGGCTTCAGGATGCCTTTTTACACTCTATAAATGTGGAAATTTACATTGGAAACGTTTGGTTTAGCTGTTAATGAAGTTTCGTTTTTTTAGTGCTGAAAATTCATTGTCTGCTGGCGCTGTACACTTTTTCTAAGTGTTGCAATATCTCATGAAGGAAATACTGGACAATCAAATTAATGACTTTCCAGGCTTCAGGGTGCCTTTCTACACTATATAAAGGTGGAAATTTACATTGGAAACGTTTGGTTTAGCTGTTATAAAAGTTTGGTTTTTTTAGTGCTGTAAATGCATTTTCAGCTCGCGCTGTACACATTTGCTATGAGAGGCATTATCTCATAAGGGAAATATTGGACAATCAAATTAATGACTGCCCAGGCTTCAGGATGTCTTTTTACACTATATAAAGGTGGAAATTTACATTGGAAACGTTTAGTTTAGCTGTTAATGAAGTTTCGTTTTTTTAGTGCTGAAAATTCATTGTCTACTGGCGCTGTACACTTTTTCTAAGTGTTGCAATATCTCATGAAGGAAATACTGGACAATCAAATTAATGACTTTCCAGGCTTCAGGATGCCTTTCTACACTATATAAAGGTGGAAATTTACATTGGAAACGTTTGGTTTAGCTGTTATAAAAGTTTGGTTTTTTAGTGCTGTAAATGCATTTTCAGCTCGCGCTGTACACATTTGCTATGAGAGGCATTATCTCATAAGGGAAATATTGGACAATCAAATTAATGACTGCCCAGGCTTCAGGATGTCTTTTTACACTATATAAAGGTGGAAATTTACATTGGAAACGTTTGGTTTAGCTGTTATAAAAGTTTGGTTTTTTAGTGCTGAAAATGCATTTTCAGCTCGCACTGTACACATTTGCTATGTGAGGCATTATCTCATAAGGGAAATACTGGACAATCAAATTAATGACTTCCCAGGCTTCAGGATGCATTTTTACACTCTATAAATGTGGAAATTTACATTGGAAACGTTTGGTTTAGCTGTTATAAAAGTTTGTTTTTTTAGTGCTGTAAATGCATTTTCAGCTCGCGCTGTACACATTTGCTATGTGAGGCATTATCTCATAAGGGAAATACTGGACAATCAAATTAATGACTGCCCAGGCTTCAGGATGTCTTTTTACACTATATAAAGGTGGAAATTTACATTGGAAACGTTTGGTTTAGCTGTTATAAAAGTTTGGTTTTTTAGTGCTGAAAATGCATTTTCAGCTCGCACTGTACACATTTGCTATGTGAGGCATTATCTCATAAGGGAAATACTGGACAATCAAATTAATGACTTCCCAGGCTTCAGGATGCCTTTTTACACTCTATAAATGTGGAAATTTACATTGGAAACGTTTGGTTTAGCTGTTAATGAAGTTTCGTTTTTTTAGTGCTGAAAATTCATTGTCTGCTGGCGCTGTACACTTTTTCTAAGTGTTGCAATATCTCATGAAGGAAATACTGGACAATCAAATTAATGACTTTCCAGGCTTCAGGATGCCTTTCTACACTATATAAAGGTGGAAATTTACATTGGAAACGTTTGGTTTAGCTGTTATAAAAGTTTGGTTTTTTAGTGCTGTAAATGCATTTTCAGCTCGCGCTGTACACATTTGCTATGAGAGGCATTATCTCATAAGGGAAATATTGGACAATCAAATTAATGACTGCCCAGGCTTCAGGATGTCTTTTTACACTATATAAAGGTGGAAATTTACATTGGAAACGTTTAGTTTAGCTGTTAATGAAGTTTCGTTTTTTTAGTGCTGGAAATTCATTGTCTGCTGGCGCTGTACACTTTTTCTAAGTGTTGCAATATCTCATGAAGGAAATACTGGACAATCAAATTAAAGACTTTCCAGGCTTCAGGATGCCTTTTTACACTATATAAAGGTGGAAATTTACATTGGAAACGTTTGGTTTAGCTGTTATAAAAGTTTGGTTTTTTAGTGCTGTAAATGCATTTTCAGCTCGCGCTGTACACATTTGCTATGAGAGGCATTATCTCATAAGGGAAATATTGGACAATCAAATTAATGACTGCCCAGGCTTCAGGATGTCTTTTTACACTATATAAAGGTGGAAATTTACATTGGAAACATTTAGTTTAGCTGTTAATGAAGTTTCGTTTTTTTAGTGCTGAAAATTCATTGTCTGCTGGCGCTGTACACTTTTTCTAAGTGTTGCAATATCTCATGAAGGAAATACTGGACAATCAAATTAATGACTTTCCAGGCTTCAGGATGCCTTTCTACACTATATAAAGGTGGAAATTTACATTGGAAACGTTTGGTTTAGCTGTTATAAAAGTTTGTTTTTTTAGTGCTGTAAATGCATTTTCAGCTCGCGCTGTACACATTTGCTATGAGAGGCATTATCTCATAAGGGAAATATTGGACAATCAAATTAATGACTGCCCAGGCTTCAGGATGTCTTTTTACACTATATAAAGGTGGAAATTTACATTGGAAACGTTTGGTTTAGCTGTTATAAAAGTTTGGTTTTTTAGTGCTGTAAATGCATTTTCAGCTCGCGCTGTACACATTTGCTATGAGAGGCATTATCTCATAAGGGAAATATTGGACAATCAAATTAATGGCTGCCCGGGCTTCAGGATGTCTTTTTACACTATATAAAGGTGGAAATTTACATTGGAAACGTTTAGTTTAGCTGTTAATGAAGTTTCGTTTTTTTAGTGCTGAAAATTCATTGTCTGCTGGCGCTGTACACTTTTTCTAAATGTTGCAATATCTCATGAAGGAAATACTGGACAATCAAATTAATGACTTTCCAGGCTTCAGGATGCCTTTCTACACTATATAAAGGTGGAAATTTACATTGGAAACGTTTGGTTTAGCTTTTATAAAAGTTTGGTTTTTTAGTGCTGTAAATGCATTTTCAGCTCGCGCTGTACACATTTGCTATGAGAGGCATTATCTCATAAGGGAAATATTGGACAATCAAATTAATGACTGCCCAGGCTTCAGGATGTCTTTTTACACTATATAAAGGAGGAAATTTACATTGGAAACGTTTGGTTTAGGTGTTATAAAAGTTTGGTTTTTTAGTGCTGAAAATGCATTTTCAGCTCGCGCTGTACACATTTGCTATGAGAGGCATTATCTCATAAAGGAAATATTGGACAATCGAATTAATGACTGCCCAGGCTTCAGGATGTCTTTTTACACTATATAAAGGTGAAAATTTACATTGGAAACGTTTGGTTTAGCTGTTATAAAAGTTTGGTTTTTTAGTGCTGAAAATGCATTTTCAGCTCGCACTGTA
The DNA here is from genome assembly GCF_059441095.1 of Idiotropiscis lumnitzeri. Taxonomy (NCBI): domain Eukaryota; kingdom Metazoa; phylum Chordata; class Actinopteri; order Syngnathiformes; family Syngnathidae; genus Idiotropiscis; species Idiotropiscis lumnitzeri. The sequence goes on from NW_028283708.1 coordinate 54,441, forward strand.
CACATTTGCTATGTGAGGCATTATCTCATAAGGGAAATACTGGACAATCAAATTAATGACTTCCCAGGCTTCAGGATGCCTTTTTACACTATATAAAGGTGGAAATTTACATTGGAAAGTTTGGTTTAGCTGTTATAAAAGTTTGGTTTTTTAGTGCTGTAAATGCATTTTCAGCTCGCGCTGTATACATTTGCCTATGAGAGGCATTATCTCATAAAGGAAATATTGGACAATCGAATTAATGACTGCCCAGGCTTCAGGATGTCTTTTTACACTATATAAAGGTGGAAATTTACATTGGAAACGTTTGGTTTAGCTGTTATAAAAGTTTGGTTTTTTAGTGCTGAAAATGCATTTTCAGCTCGCACTGTACACATTTGCTATGTGAGGCATTATCTCATAAGGGAAATACTGGACAATCAAATTAATGACTTCCCAGGCTTCAGGATGCCTTTTTACACTCTATAAATGTGGAAATTTACATTGGAAACGTTTGGTTTAGCTGTTAATGAAGTTTCGTTTTTTTAGTGCTGAAAATTCATTGTCTGCTGGCGCTGTACACTTTTTCTAAGTGTTGCAATATCTCATGAAGGAAATACTGGACAATCAAATTAATGACTTTCCAGGCTTCAGGATGCCTTTCTACACTATATAAAGGTGGAAATTTACATTGGAAACGTTTGGTTTAGCTGTTATAAAAGTTTGTTTTTTTAGTGCTGTAAATGCATTTTCAGCTCGCGCTGTACACATTTGCTATGAGAGGCATTATCTCATAAGGGAAATATTGGACAATCAAATTAATGACTGCCCAGGCTTCAGGATGTCTTTTTACACTATATAAAGGTGGAAATTTACATTGGAAACGTTTAGTTTAGCTGTTAATGAAGTTTCGTTTTTTTAGTGCTGGAAATTCATTGTCTGCTGGCGCTGTACACTTTTTCTAAGTGTTGCAATATCTCATGAAGGAAATACTGGACAATCAAATTAAAGACTTTCCAGGCTTCAGGATGCCTTTTTACACTATATAAAGGTGGAAATTTACATTGGAAACGTTTGGTTTAGCTGTTATAAAAGTTTGGTTTTTTAGTGCTGTAAATGCATTTTCAGCTCGAACTGTACACATTTGCTATGTGAGGCATTATCTCATAAGGGAAATACTGGACAATCAAATTAATGACTTCCCAGGCTTCAGGATGCCTTTTTACACTATATAAAGGTGGAAATTTACATTGGAAAGTTTGGTTTAGCTGTTATAAAAGTTTGGTTTTTTAGTGCTGTAAATGCATTTTCAGCTCGCGCTGTACACATTTGCTATGAGAGGCATTATCTCATAAGGGAAATATTGGACAATCAAATTAATGACTGCCCAGGCTTCAGGATGTCTTTTTACACTATATAAAGGTGGAAATTTACATTGGAAACGTTTAGTTTAGCTGTTAATGAAGTTTCGTTTTTTTAGTGCTGGAAATTCATTGTCTGCTGGCGCTGTACACTTTTTCTAAGTGTTGCAATATCTCATGAAGGAAATACTGGACAATCAAATTAATGACTTTCCAGGTTTCAGGATGCCTTTCTACACTATATAAAGGTGGAAATTTACATTGGAAACGTTTGGTTTAGCTGTTATAAAAGTTTGGTTTTTTAGTGCTGTAAATGCATTTTCAGCTCGCGCTGTACACATTTGCTATGAGAGGCATTATCTCATAAGGGAAATATTGGACAATCAAATTAATGACTGCCCAGGCTTCAGGATGTCTTTTTACACTATATAAAGGTGGAAATTTACATTGGAAACGTTTAGTTTAGCTGTTAATGAAGTTTCGGTTTTTTAGTGCTGAAAATTCATTGTCTGCTGGCGCTGTACACTTTTTCTAAGTGTTGCAATATCTCATGAAGGAAATACTGGACAATCAAATTAATCACTTTCCAGGCTTCAGGATGCCTTTCTACACTATATAAAGGTGGAAATTTACATTGGAAACGTTTGGTTTAGCTGTTATAAAAGTTTGGTTTTTTAGTGCTGTAAATGCATTTTCAGCTCGCGCTGTACACATTTGCTATGTGAGGCATTATCTCATAAGGGAAATACTGGACAATCAAATTAATGACTTCCCAGGCTTCAGGATGCCTTTTTACACTCTATAAATGTGGAAATTTACATTGGAAACGTTTGGTTTAGCTGTTAATGAAGTTTCGTTTTTTTAGTGCTGAAAATTCATTGTCTGCTGGCGCTGTACACTTTTTCTAAGTTTTGCAATATCTCATGTAGGAAATACTGGACAATCAAATTAATGACTTTCCAGGCTTCAGGATGCCTTTCTACACTATATAAAGGTGGAAATTTACATTGGAAACGTTTGGTTTAGCTGTTATAAAAGTTTGTTTTTTTAGTGCTGTAAATGCATTTTCAGCTCGCGCTGTACACATTTGCTATGTGAGGCATTATCTCATAAGGGAAATACTGGACAATCAAATTAATGACTGCCCAGGCTTCAGGATGTCTTTTTACACTATATAAAGGTGGAAATTTACATTGGAAACGTTTGGTTTAGCTGTTATAAAAGTTTGGTTTTTTTAGTGCTGAAAATTCATTGTCTGCTGGCGCTGTACACTTTTTCTAAGTGTTGCAATATCTCATGAAGGAAATACTGGACAATCAAATTAATGACTTTCCAGGCTCCAGGATGCCTTTCTACACTATATAAAGGTGGAAATTTACATTGGAAACGTTTGGTTTAGCTGTTATAAAAGTTTGGTTTTTTAGTGCTGTAAATGCATTTTCAGCTCGCGCTGTACACATTTGCTATGAGAGGCATTATCTCATAAGGGAAATATTGGACAATCAAATTAATGACTGCCCAGGCTTCAGGATGTCTTTTTACACTATATAAAGGTGGAAATTTACATTGGAAACGTTTAGTTTAGCTGTTAATGAAGTTTCGTTTTTTTAGTGCTGAAAATTCATTGTCTACTGGCGCTGTACACTTTTTCTAAGTGTTGCAATATCTCATGAAGGAAATACTGGACAATCAAATTAATGACTTTCCAGGCTTCAGGATGCCTTTCTACACTATATAAAGGTGGAAATTTACATTGGAAACGTTTGGTTTAGCTGTTATAAAAGTTTGGTTTTTTAGTGCTGTAAATGCATTTTCAGCTCGCGCTGTACACATTTGCTATGAGAGGCATTATCTCATAAGGGAAATATTGGACAATCAAATTAATGACTGCCCAGGCTTCAGGATGTCTTTTTACACTATATAAAGGTGGAAATTTACATTGGAAACGTTTGGTTTAGCTGTTATAAAAGTTTGGTTTTTTAGTGCTGAAAATGCATTTTCAGCTTGCACTGTACACATTTGCTATGTGAGGCATTATCTCATAAGGGAAATACTGGACAATCAAATTAATGACTTCCCAGGCTTCAGGATGCATTTTTACACTCTATAAATGTGGAAATTTACATTGGAAACGTTTGGTTTAGCTGTTAATGAAGTTTCGTTTTTTTAGTGCTGAAAATTCATTGTCTGCTGGCGCTGTACACCTTTTCTAAGTGTTGCAATATCTCATGAAGGAAATACTGGACAATCAAATTAATGACTTTCCAGGCTTCAGGATGCCTTTCTACACTATATAAAGGTGGAAATTTACATTGGAAACGTTTGGTTTAGCTGTTATAAAAGTTTGGGTTTTTAGTGCTGTAAATGCATTTTCAGCTCGCGCTGTACACATTTGCTATGAGAGGCATTATCTCATAAGGGAAATATTGGACAATCAAATTAATGACTGCCCAGGCTTCAGGATGTCTTTTTACACTATATAAAGGTGGAAATTTACATTGGAAACGTTTAGTTTAGCTGTTATAAAAGTTTGTTTTTTTAGTGCTGTAAATGCATTTTCAGCTCGCGCTGTACACATTTGCTATGAGAGGCATTATCTCATAAGGGAAATATTGGACAATCAAATTAATGACTGCCCAGGCTTCAGGATGTCTTTTTACACTATATAAAGGTGGAAATTTACATTGGAAACGTTTAGTTTAGCTGTTATAAAAGTTTGTTTTTTTAGTGCTGAAAATGCATTTTCAGCTCGCACTGTACACATTTGCTATGTGAGGCATTATCTCATAAGGGAAATACTGGACAATCAAATTAATGACTTCCCAGGCTTCAGGATGCCTTTTTACACTCTATAAATGTGGAAATTTACATTGGAAACGTTTGGTTTAGCTGTTAATGAAGTTTCGTTTTTTTAGTGCTGAAAATTCATTGTCTGCTGGCGCTGTACACTTTTTCTAAGTGTTGCAATATCTCATGAATGAAATACTGGACAATAAAATTAATGACTTTCCAGGCTTCAGGAAGCCTTTCTACACTATATAAAGGTGGAAATTTACATTGGAAACGTTTGGTTTAGCTGTTATAAAAGTTTGGTTTTTTAGTGCTGTAAATGCATTTTCAGCTCGCGCTGTACACATTTGCTATGAGAGGCATTATCTCATAAGGGAAATATTGGACAATCAAATTAATGACTGCCCAGGCTTCAGGATGTCTTTTTACACTATATAAAGGTGGAAATTTACATTGGAAACGTTTAGTTTAGCTGTTATAAAAGTTTGTTTTTTTAGTGCTGTAAATGCATTTTCAGCTCGCGCTGTACACATTTGCTATGAGAGGCATTATCTCATAAGGGAAATATTGGACAATCAAATTAATGACTGCCCAGGCTTCAGGATGTCTTTTTACACTATATAAAGGTGGAAATTTACATTGGAAACTTTTAGTTTAGCTGTTATAAAAGTTTGTTTTTTTAGTGCTGAAAATGCATTTTCAGCTCGCACTGTACACATTTGCTATGTGAGGCATTATCTCAGAAGGGAAATACTGGACAATCAAATTAATGACTTCCCAGGCTTCAGGATGCCTTTTTACACTCTATAAATGTGGAAATTTACATTGGAAACGTTTGGTTTAGCTGTTAATGAAGTTTCGTTTTTTTAGTGCTGAAAATTCATTGTCTGCTGGCGCTGTACACTTTTTCTAAGTGTTGCAATATCTCATGAAGGAAATACTGGACAATCAAATTAATGACTTTCCAGGCTTCAGGATGCCTTTCTACACTATATAAAGGTGGAAATTTACATTGGAAACGTTTGGTTTAGCTGTTATAAAAGTTTGGTTTTTTAGTGCTGTAAATGCATTTTCAGCTCGCGCTGTACACATTTGCTATGAGAGGCATTATCTCATAAGGGAAATATTGGACAATCAAATTAATGACTGCCCAGGCTTCAGAATGTCTTTTTACACTATATAAAGGTGGAAATTTACATTGGAAACGTTTAGTTTAGCTGTTAATGAAGTTTCGTTTTTTTAGTGCTGAAAATTCATTGTCTGCTGGCGCTGTACACTTTTTCTAAGTGTTGCAATATCTCATGAAGGAAATACTGGACAATCAAATTAATGACTTTCCAGGCTTCAGGATGCCTTTCTACACTATATAAAGGTGGAAATTTACATTGGAAACGTTTGGTTTAGCTGTTATAAAAGTTTGGTTTTTTAGTGCTGTAAATGCATTTTCAGCTCGCGCTGTACACATTTGCTATGAGAGGCATTATCTCATAAGGGAAATATTGGACAATCAAATTAATGACTGCGCAGGCTTCAGGATGTCTTTTTACACTATATAAAGGTGGAAATTTACATTGGAAACGTTTGGTTTAGCTGTTATAAAAGTTTGTTTTTTTAGTGCTGTAAATGCATTTTCAGCTCGCGCTGTACACATTTGCTATGAGAGGCATTATCTCATAAGGGAAATATTGGACAATCAAATTAATGGCTGCCCGGGCTTCAGGATGTCTTTTTACACTATATAAAGGTCGAAATTTACATTGGAAACGTTTAGTTTAGCTGTTAATGAAGTTTCGTTTTTTTAGTGCTGAAAATTCATTGTCTGCTGGCGCTGTACACTTTTTCTAAATGTTGCAATATCTCATGAAGGAAATACTGGACAATCAAATTGATGACTTTCCAGGCTTCAGGATGCCTTTCTACACTATATAAAGGTGGAAATTTACATTGGAAACGTTTGGTTTAGCTGTTATAAAAGTTTGGTTTTTTTAGTGCTGTAAATGCATTTTCAGCTCGCGCTGTACACATTTGCTATGAGAGGCATTATCTCATAAGGGAAATATTGGACAATCAAATTAATGACTGCCCAGGCTTCAGGATGTCTTTTTACACTATATAAAGGTGGAAATTTACATTGGAAACGTTTGGTTTAGGTGTTATATAAGTTTGTTTTTTTAGTGCTGAAAATGCATTTTCAGCTCGCACTGTACACATTTGCTATGTGAGGCATTATCTCATAAGGGAAATACTGGACAATCAAATTAATGACTTCCCAGGCTTCAGGATGCCTTTTTACACTCTATAAATGTGGAAATTTACATTGGAAACGTTTGGTTTAGCTGTTAATGAAGTTTCGTTTTTTTAGTGCTGAAAATTCATTGTCTGCTGGCGCTGTACACTTTTTCTAAGTGTTGCAATATCTCATGAAGGAAATACTGGACAATCAAATTAATGACTTTCCAGGCTTCAGGATGCCTTTCTACACTATATAAAGGTGGAAATTTACATTGGAAACGTTTGGTTTAGCTGTTATAAAAGTTTGGTTTTTTAGTGCTGTAAATGCATTTTCAGCTCGCGCTGTACACATTTGCTATGAGAGGCATTATCTCATAAGGGAAATATTGGACAATCAAATTAATGACTGCCCAGGCTTCAGGATGTCTTTTTACACTATATAAAGGTGGAAATTTACATTGGAAACGTTTGGTTTAGCTGTTATAAAAGTTTGTTTTTTTAGTGCTGTAAATGCATTTTCAGCTCGCACTGTACACATTTGCTATGAGAGGCATTATCTCATAAGGGAAATATTGGACAATCAAATTAATGACTGCCCAGGCTTCAGGATGTCTTTTTACACTATATAAAGGTGGAAATTTACATTGGAAACGTTTACTTTAGCTGTTAATGAAGTTTCGTTTATTTAGTGCTGAAAATTCATTGTCTGCTGGCGCTGTACACTTTTTCTAAGTGTTGCAATATCTCATGAAGGAAATACTGGACAATCAAATTAATGACTTTCCAGGCTTCAGGATGCCTTTCTACACTATATAAAGGTGGAAATTTACATTGGAAACGTTTGGTTTAGCTGTTATAAAAGTTTGTTTTTTTAGTGCTGTAAATGCATTTTCAGCTCGCACTGTACACATTTGCTGTGAGGCATTATCTCATAAGGGAAATACTGGACAATCAAATTAATGACTTCCCAGGCTTCAGGATGCCTTTTTACACTCTATAAATGTGGAAATTTACATTGGAAACGTTTGGTTTAGCTGTTAATGAAGTTTCGTTTTTTTAGTGCTGAAAATTCATTGTCTGCTGGCGCTGTACACTTTTTCTAAGTGTTGCAATATCTCATGAAGGAAATACTGGACAATCAAATTAATGACTGCCCAGGCTTCAGGATGTCTTTTTACACTATATAAAGGTGGAAATTTACATTGGAAACGTTTGGTTTAGCTGTTATAAAAGTTTGTTTTTTTAGTGCTGTAAATGCATTTTCAGCTCGCACTGTACACATTTGCTATGAGAGGCATTATCTCATAAGGGAAATATTGGACAATCAAATTAATGACTGCCCAGGCTTCAGGATGTCTTTTTACACTATATAAAGGTGGAAATTTACATTGGAAACGTTTGGTTTAGCTGTTATAAAAGTTTGTTTTTTTAGTGCTGTAAATGCATTTTCAGCTCGCACTGTACACATTTGCTATGAGAGGCATTATCTCATAAGGGAAATATTGGACAATCAAATTAATGACTGCCCAGGCTTCAGGATGTCTTTTTACACTATATAAATGTGGAAATTTACATTTGAAACGTTTGGTTTAGCTGTTATAAAAGTTTGGTTTTTTAGTGCTGAAAATGCATTTTCAGCTCGCGCTGTACACATTTGCTATGAGAGGCATTATCTCATAAGGGAAATATTGGACAATCAAATTAATGACTGCCCAGGCTTCAGGATGTCTTTTTACACTATATAAAGGTGGAAATTTACATTGGAAACGTTTGGTTTAGCTGTTATAAAAGTTTGGTTTTTTAGTGCTGTAAATGCATTTTCAGCTCGCGCTGTACACATTTGCTATGAGAGGCATTATCTCATAAGGGAAATATTGGACAATCAAATTAATGACTGCCCAGGTTTCAGGATGTCTTTTTACACTATATAAAGGTGGAAATTTACATTGGAAACGTTTGGTTTAGGTGTTATATAAGTTTGGTTTTTTAGTGCTGAAAATGCATTTTCAGCTCGCACTGTACACATTTGCTATGTGAGGCATTATCTCATAAGGGAAATACTGGACAATCAAATTAATGACTTCCCAGGCTTCAGGATGCCTTTTTACACTCTATAAATGTGGAAATTTACATTGGAAACGTTTGGTTTAGCTGTTAATGAAGTTTCGTTTTTTTAGTGCTGAAAATTCATTGTCTGCTGGCGCTGTACACTTTTTCTAAGTTTTGCAATATCTCATGTAGGAAATACTGGACAATCAAATTAATGACTTTCCAGGCTTCAGGATGCCTTTCTACACTATATAAAGGTGGAAATTTACATTGGAAACGTTTGGTTTAGCTGTTATAAAAGTTTGTTTTTTTAGTGCTGTAAATGCATTTTCAGCTCGCGCTGTACACATTTGCTATGTGAGGCATTATCTCATAAGGGAAATACTGGACAATCAAATTAATGACTGCCCAGGCTTCAGGATGTCTTTTTACACTATATAAAGGTGGAAATTTACATTGGAAACGTTTGGTTTAGCTGTTATAAAAGTTTGGTTTTTTTAGTGCTGAAAATTCATTGTCTGCTGGCGCTGTACACTTTTTCTAAGTGTTGCAATATCTCATGAAGGAAATACTGGACAATCAAATTAATGACTTTCCAGGCTCCAGGATGCCTTTCTACACTATATAAAGGTGGAAATTTACATTGGAAACGTTTGGTTTAGCTGTTATAAAAGTTTGGTTTTTTAGTGCTGTAAATGCATTTTCAGCTCGCGCTGTACACATTTGCTATGAGAGGCATTATCTCATAAGGGAAATATTGGACAATCAAATTAATGACTGCCCAGGCTTCAGGATGTCTTTTTACACTATATAAAGGTGGAAATTTACATTGGAAACGTTTAGTTTAGCTGTTAATGAAGTTTCGTTTTTTTAGTGCTGAAAATTCATTGTCTACTGGCGCTGTACACTTTTTCTAAGTGTTGCAATATCTCATGAAGGAAATACTGGACAATCAAATTAATGACTTTCCAGGCTTCAGGATGCCTTTCTACACTATATAAAGGTGGAAATTTACATTGGAAACGTTTGGTTTAGCTGTTATAAAAGTTTGGTTTTTTAGTGCTGTAAATGCATTTTCAGCTCGCGCTGTACACATTTGCTATGAGAGGCATTATCTCATAAGGGAAATATTGGACAATCAAATTAATGACTGCCCAGGCTTCAGGATGTCTTTTTACACTATATAAAGGTGGAAATTTACATTGGAAACGTTTGGTTTAGCTGTTATAAAAGTTTGGTTTTTTAGTGCTGAAAATGCATTTTCAGCTCGCACTGTACACATTTGCTATGTGAGGCATTATCTCATAAGGGAAATGCTGGACAATCAAATTAATGACTTCCCAGGCTTCAGGATGCATTTTTACACTCTATAAATGTGGAAATTTACATTGGAAACGTTTGGTTTAGCTGTTATAAAAGTTTGTTTTTTTAGTGCTGTAAATGCATTTTCAGCTCGCGCTGTACACATTTGCTATGTGAGGCATTATCTCATAAGGGAAATACTGGACAATCAAATTAATGACTTTCCAGGCTTCAGGATGCCTTTCTACACTATATAAAGGTGGAAATTTACATTGGAAACGTTTGGTTTAGCTGTTATAAAAGTTTGGTTTTTTAGTGCTGTAAATGCATTTTCAGCTCGCGCTGTACACATTTGCTATGAGAGGCATTATCTCATAAGGGAAATATTGGACAATCAAATTAATGACTGCCCAGGCTTCAGGATGTCTTTTTACACTATATAAAGGTGGAAATTTACATTGGAAACGTTTGGTTTAGCTGTTATAAAAGTTTGTTTTTTTAGTGCTGTAAATGCATTTTCAGCTCGCACTGTACACATTTGCTATGAGAGGCATTATCTCATAAGGGAAATATTGGACAATCAAATTAATGACTGCCCAGGCTTCAGGATGTCTTTTTACACTATATAAAGGTGGAAATTTACATTGGAAACGTTTGGTTTAGCTGTTATAAAAGTTTGTTTTTTTAGTGCTGTAAATGCATTTTCAGCTCGCACTGTACACATTTGCTATGAGAGGCATTATCTCATAAGGGAAATATTGGACAATCAAATTAATGACTGCCCAGGCTTCAGGATGTCTTTTTACACTATATAAATGTGGAAATTTACATTTGAAACGTTTGGTTTAGCTGTTATAAAAGTTTGGTTTTTTAGTGCTGAAAATGCATTTTCAGCTCGCGCTGTACACATTTGCTATGAGAGGCATTATCTCATAAGGGAAATATTGGACAATCAAATTAATGACTGCCCAGGCTTCAGGATGTCTTTTTACACTATATAAAGGTGGAAATTTACATTGGAAACGTTTGGTTTAGCTGTTATAAAAGTTTGGTTTTTTAGTGCTGTAAATGCATTTTCAGCTCGCGCTGTACACATTTGCTATGAGAGGCATTATCTCATAAGGGAAATATTGGACAATCAAATTAATGACTGCCCAGGTTTCAGGATGTCTTTTTACACTATATAAAGGTGGAAATTTACATTGGAAACGTTTGGTTTAGGTGTTATATAAGTTTGGTTTTTTAGTGCTGAAAATGCATTTTCAGCTCGCACTGTACACATTTGCTATGTGAGGCATTATCTCATAAGGGAAAAACTGGACAATCAAATTAATGACTTCCCAGGCTTCAGGATGCCTTTTTACACTCTATAAATGTGGAAATTTACATTGGAAACGTTTGGTTTAGCTGTTAATGAAGTTTCGTTTTTTTAGTGCTGAAAATTCATTGTCTGCTGGCGCTGTACACTTTTTCTAAGTTTTGCAATATCTCATGTAGGAAATACTGGACAATCAAATTAATGACTTTCCAGGCTTCAGGATGCCTTTCTACACTATATAAAGGTGGAAATTTACATTGGAAACGTTTGGTTTAGCTGTTATAAAAGTTTGTTTTTTTAGTGCTGTAAATGCATTTTCAGCTCGCGCTGTACACATTTGCTATGTGAGGCATTATCTCATAAGGGAAATACTGGACAATCAAATTAATGACTGCCCAGGCTTCAGGATGTCTTTTTACACTATATAAAGGTGGAAATTTACATTGGAAACGTTTGGTTTAGCTGTTATAAAAGTTTGGTTTTTTTAGTGCTGAAAATTCATTGTCTGCTGGCGCTGTACACTTTTTCTAAGTGTTGCAATATCTCATGAAGGAAATACTGGACAATCAAATTAATGACTTTCCAGGCTCCAGGATGCCTTTCTACACTATATAAAGGTGGAAATTTACATTGGAAACGTTTGGTTTAGCTGTTATAAAAGTTTGGTTTTTTAGTGCTGTAAATGCATTTTCAGCTCGCGCTGTACACATTTGCTATGAGAGGCATTATCTCATAAGGGAAATATTGGACAATCAAATTAATGACTGCCCAGGCTTCAGGATGTCTTTTTACACTATATAAAGGTGGAAATTTACATTGGAAACGTTTAGTTTAGCTGTTAATGAAGTTTCGTTTTTTTAGTGCTGAAAATTCATTGTCTACTGGCGCTGTACACTTTTTCTAAGTGTTGCAATATCTCATGAAGGAAATACTGGACAATCAAATTAATGACTTTCCAGGCTTCAGGATGCCTTTCTACACTATATAAAGGTGGAAATTTACATTGGAAACGTTTGGTTTAGCTGTTATAAAAGTTTGGTTTTTTAGTGCTGTAAATGCATTTTCAGCTCGCGCTGTACACATTTGCTATGAGAGGCATTATCTCATAAGGGAAATATTGGACAATCAAATTAATGACTGCCCAGGCTTCAGGATGTCTTTTTACACTATATAAAGGTGGAAATTTACATTGGAAACGTTTGGTTTAGCTGTTATAAAAGTTTGGTTTTTTAGTGCTGAAAATGCATTTTCAGCTCGCACTGTACACATTTGCTATGTGAGGCATTATCTCATAAGGGAAATACTGGACAATCAAATTAATGACTTCCCAGGCTTCAGGATGCATTTTTACACTCTATAAATGTGGAAATTTACATTGGAAACGTTTGGTTTAGCTGTTATAAAAGTTTGTTTTTTTAGTGCTGTAAATGCATTTTCAGCTCGCGCTGTACACATTTGCTATGTGAGGCATTATCTCATAAGGGAAATACTGGACAATCAAATTAATGACTGCCCAGGCTTCAGGATGTCTTTTTACACTATATAAAGGTGGAAATTTACATTGGAAACGTTTGGTTTAGCTGTTATAAAAGTTTGGTTTTTTAGTGCTGAAAATGCATTTTCAGCTCGCACTGTACACATTTGCTATGTGAGGCATTATCTCATAAGGGAAATACTGGACAATCAAATTAATGACTGCCCAGGCTTCAGGATGTCTTTTTACACTATATAAAGGTGGAAATTTACATTGGAAACGTTTAGTTTAGCTGTTAATGAAGTTTCGTTTTTTTAGTGCTGGAAATTCATTGTCTGCTGGCGCTGTACACTTTTTCTAAGTGTTGCAATATCTCATGAAGGAAATACTGGACAATCAAATTAAAGACTTTCCAGGCTTCAGGATGCCTTTTTACACTATATAAAGGTGGAAATTTACATTGGAAACGTTTGGTTTAGCTGTTATAAAAGTTTGGTTTTTTAGTGCTGTAAATGCATTTTCAGCTCGCGCTGTACACATTTGCTATGAGAGGCATTATCTCATAAGGGAAATATTGGACAATCAAATTAATGACTGCCCAGGCTTCAGGATGTCTTTTTACACTATATAAAGGTGGAAATTTACATTGGAAACATTTAGTTTAGCTGTTAATGAAGTTTCGTTTTTTTAGTGCTGAAAATTCATTGTCTGCTGGCGCTGTACACTTTTTCTAAGTGTTGCAATATCTCATGAAGGAAATACTGGACAATCAAATTAATGACTTTCCAGGCTTCAGGATGCCTTTCTACACTATATAAAGGTGGAAATTTACATTGGAAACGTTTGGTTTAGCTGTTATAAAAGTTAGTTTTTTTAGTGCTGTAAATGCATTTTCAGCTCGCGCTGTACACATTTGCTATGAGAGGCATTATCTCATAAGGGAAATATTGGACAATCAAATTAATGACTGCCCAGGCTTCAGGATGCATTTTTACACTCTATAAATGTGGAAATTTACATTGGAAACGTTTGGTTTAGCTGTTATAAAAGTTTGTTTTTTTAGTGCTGTAAATGCATTTTCAGCTCGCGCTGTACACATTTGCTATGTGAGGCATTATCTCATAAGGGAAATACTGGACAATCAAATTAATGACTGCCCAGGCTTCAGGATGTCTTTTTACACTATATAAAGGTGGAAATTTACATTGGAAACGTTTGGTTTAGCTGTTATAAAAGTTTGGTTTTTTAGTGCTGAAAATGCATTTTCAGCTCGCACTGTACACATTTGCTATGTGAGGCATTATCTCATAAGGGAAATACTGGACAATCAAATTAATGACTGCCCAGGCTTCAGGATGTCTTTTTACACTATATAAAGGTGGAAATTTACATTGGAAACGTTTAGTTTAGCTGTTAATGAAGTTTCGTTTTTTTAGTGCTGGAAATTCATTGTCTGCTGGCGCTGTACACTTTTTCTAAGTGTTGCAATATCTCATGAAGGAAATACTGGACAATCAAATTAAAGACTTTCCAGGCTTCAGGATGCCTTTTTACACTATATAAAGGTGGAAATTTACATTGGAAACGTTTGGTTTAGCTGTTATAAAAGTTTGGTTTTTTAGTGCTGTAAATGCATTTTCAGCTCGCGCTGTACACATTTGCTATGAGAGGCATTATCTCATAAGGGAAATATTGGACAATCAAATTAATGACTGCCCAGGCTTCAGGATGTCTTTTTACACTATATAAAGGTGGAAATTTACATTGGAAACATTTAGTTTAGCTGTTAATGAAGTTTCGTTTTTTTAGTGCTGAAAATTCATTGTCTGCTGGCGCTGTACACTTTTTCTAAGTGTTGCAATATCTCATGAAGGAAATACTGGACAATCAAATTAATGACTTTCCAGGCTTCTGGATGCCTTTCTACACTATATAAAGGTGGAAATTTACATTGGAAACGTTTGGTTTAGCTGTTATAAAAGTTAGTTTTTTTAGTGCTGTAAATGCATTTTCAGCTCGCGCTGTACACATTTGCTATGAGAGGCATTATCTCATAAGGGAAATATTGGACAATCAAATTAATGACTGCCCAGGCTTCAGGATGTCTTTTTACACTATATAAAGGTGGAAATTTACATTGGAAACGTTTTTTAGCTGTTATAAAAGTTTGGTTTTTTAGTGCTGTAAATGCATTTTCAGCTCGCGCTGTACACATTTGCTATGAGAGGCATTATCTCATAAGGGAAATATTGGACCATCAAATTAATGACTGCCCAGGCTTCAGGATGTCTTTTTACACTATATAAAGGTGGAAATTTACATTGGAAACGTTTGGTTTAGCTGTTATAAAAGTTTGGTTTTTTAGTGCTGAAAATGCATTTTCAGCTCGCACTGTACACATTTGCTATGTGAGGCATTATCTCATAAGGGAAATACTGGACAATCAAATTAATGACTTCCCAGGCTTGAGGATGCCTTTTTACACTCTATAAATGTGGAAATTTACATTGGAAACGTTTGGTTTAGCTGTTAATGAAGTTTCGTTTTTTTAGTGCTGAAAATTCATTGTCTGCTGGCGCTGTACACTTTTTCTAAGTGTTGCAATATCTCATGAAGGAAATACTGGACAATCAAATTAATGACTTCCCAGGCTTCAGGATGCCTTTTTACACTCTATAAATGTGGAAATTTACATTGGAAACGTTTGGTTTAGCTGTTAATGAAGTTTCGTTTTTTTAGTGCTGAAAATTCATTGTCTGCTGGCGCTGTACACTTTTTCTAAGTTTTGCAATATCTCATGTAGGAAATACTGGACAATCAAATTAATGACTTTCCAGGCTTCAGGATGCCTTTCTACACTATATAAAGGTGGAAATTTACATTGGAAACGTTTGGTTTAGCTGTTATAAAAGTTTGTTTTTTTAGTGCTGTAAATGCATTTTCAGCTCGCGCTGTACACATTTGCTATGTGAGGCATTATCTCATAAGGGAAATACTGGACAATCAAATTAATGACTGCCCAGGCTTCAGGATGTCTTTTTACACTATATAAAGGTGGAAATTTACATTGGAAACGTTTGGTTTAGCTGTTATAAAAGTTTGGTTTTTTTAGTGCTGAAAATTCATTGTCTGCTGGCGCTGTACACTTTTTCTAAGTGTTGCAATATCTCATGAAGGAAATACTGGACAATCAAATTAATGACTTTCCAGGCTCCAGGATGCCTTTCTACACTATATAAAGGTGGAAATTTACATTGGAAACGTTTGGTTTAGCTGTTATAAAAGTTTGGTTTTTTAGTGCTGTAAATGCATTTTCAGCTCGCGCTGTACACATTTGCTATGAGAGGCATTATCTCATAAGGGAAATATTGGACAATCAAATTAATGACTGCCCAGGCTTCAGGATGTCTTTTTACACTATATAAAGGTGGAAATTTACATTGGAAACGTTTAGTTTAGCTGTTAATGAAGTTTCGTTTTTTTAGTGCTGAAAATTCATTGTCTACTGGCGCTGTACACTTTTTCTAAGTGTTGCAATATCTCATGAAGGAAATACTGGACAATCAAATTAATGACTTTCCAGGCTTCAGGATGCCTTTCTACACTATATAAAGGTGGAAATTTACATTGGAAACGTTTGGTTTAGCTGTTATAAAAGTTTGGTTTTTTAGTGCTGTAAATGCATTTTCAGCTCGCGCTGTACACATTTGCTATGAGAGGCATTATCTCATAAGGGAAATATTGGACAATCAAATTAATGACTGCTCAGGCTTCAGGATGTCTTTTTACACTATATAAAGGTGGAAATTTACATTGGAAACGTTTGGTTTAGCTGTTATAAAAGTTTGGTTTTTTAGTGCTGAAAATGCATTTTCAGCTCGCACTGTACACATTTGCTATGTGAGGCATTATCTCATAAGGGAAATACTGGACAATCAAATTAATGACTTCCCAGGCTTCAGGATGCATTTTTACACTCTATAAATGTGGAAATTTACATTGGAAACGTTTGGTTTAGCTGTTATAAAAGTTTGTTTTTTTAGTGCTGTAAATGCATTTTCAGCTCGCGCTGTACACATTTGCTATGTGAGGCATTATCTCATAAGGGAAATACTGGACAATCAAATTAATGACTGCCCAGGCTTCAGGATGTCTTTTTACACTATATAAAGGTGGAAATTTACATTGGAAACGTTTAGTTTAGCTGTTAATGAAGTTTCGTTTTTTTAGTGCTGGAAATTCATTGTCTGCTGGCGCTGTACACTTTTTCTAAGTGTTGCAATATCTCATGAAGGAAATACTGGACAATCAAATTAAAGACTTTCCAGGCTTCAGGATGCCTTTTTACACTATATAAAGGTGGAAATTTACATTGGAAACGTTTGGTTTAGCTGTTATAAAAGTTTGGTTTTTTAGTGCTGTAAATGCATTTTCAGCTCGCGCTGTACACATTTGCTATGAGAGGCATTATCTCATAAGGGAAATATTGGACAATCAAATTAATGACTGCCCAGGCTTCAGGATGTCTTTTTACACTATATAAAGGTGGAAATTTACATTGGAAACATTTAGTTTAGCTGTTAATGAAGTTTCGTTTTTTTAGTGCTGAAAATTCATTGTCTGCTGGCGCTGTACACTTTTTCTAAGTGTTGCAATATCTCATGAAGGAAATACTGGACAATCAAATTAATGACTTTCCAGGCTTCAGGATGCCTTTCTACACTATATAAAGGTGGAAATTTACATTGGAAACGTTTGGTTTAGCTGTTATAAAAGTTAGTTTTTTTAGTGCTGTAAATGCATTTTCAGCTCGCGCTGTACACATTTGCTATGAGAGGCATTATCTCATAAGGGAAATATTGGACAATCAAATTAATGACTGCCCAGGCTTCAGGATGTCTTTTTACACTATATAAAGGTGGAAATTTACATTGGAAACGTTTTTTAGCTGTTATAAAAGTTTGGTTTTTTAGTGCTGTAAATGCATTTTCAGCTCGCGCTGTACACATTTGCTATGAGAGGCATTATCTCATAAGGGAAATATTGGACCATCAAATTAATGACTGCCCAGGCTTCAGGATGTCTTTTTACACTATATAAAGGTGGAAATTTACATTGGAAACGTTTGGTTTAGCTGTTATAAAAGTTTGGTTTTTTAGTGCTGAAAATGCATTTTCAGCTCGCACTGTACACATTTGCTATGTGAGGCATTATCTCATAAGGGAAATACTGGACAATCAAATTAATGACTTCCCAGGCTTGAGGATGCCTTTTTACACTCTATAAATGTGGAAATTTACATTGGAAACGTTTGGTTTAGCTGTTAATGAAGTTTCGTTTTTTTAGTGCTGAAAATTCATTGTCTGCTGGCGCTGTACACTTTTTCTAAGTGTTGCAATATCTCATGAAGGAAATACTGGACAATCAAATTAATGACTTCCCAGGCTTCAGGATGCCTTTTTACACTCTATAAATGTGGAAATTTACATTGGAAACGTTTGGTTTAGCTGTTAATGAAGTTTCGTTTTTTTAGTGCTGAAAATTCATTGTCTGCTGGCGCTGTACACTTTTTCTAAGTTTTGCAATATCTCATGTAGGAAATACTGGACAATCAAATTAATGACTTTCCAGGCTTCAGGATGCCTTTCTACACTATATAAAGGTGGAAATTTACATTGGAAACGTTTGGTTTAGCTGTTATAAAAGTTTGTTTTTTTAGTGCTGTAAATGCATTTTCAGCTCGCGCTGTACACATTTGCTATGTGAGGCATTATCTCATAAGGGAAATACTGGACAATCAAATTAATGACTGCCCAGGCTTCAGGATGTCTTTTTACACTATATAAAGGTGGAAATTTACATTGGAAACGTTTGGTTTAGCTGTTATAAAAGTTTGGTTTTTTTAGTGCTGAAAATTCATTGTCTGCTGGCGCTGTACACTTTTTCTAAGTGTTGCAATATCTCATGAAGGAAATACTGGACAATCAAATTAATGACTTTCCAGGCTCCAGGATGCCTTTCTACACTATATAAAGGTGGAAATTTACATTGGAAACGTTTGGTTTAGCTGTTATAAAAGTTTGGTTTTTTTAGTGCTGAAAATGCATTTTCAGCTCGCACTGTACACATTTGCTATGTGAGGCATTATCTCATAAGGGAAATACTGGATAATCAAATTAATGACTTTCCAGGCTTCAGGATGCCTTTCTACACTATATAAAGGTGGAAATTTACATTTGAAACGTTTGGTTTAGCTGTTATAAAAGTTTGGTTTTTTAGTGCTGTAAATGCATTTTCAGCTCGCGCTGTACACATTTGCTATGAGAGGCATTATCTCATAAGGGAAATATTGGACAATCAAATTAATGACTGCCCAGGCTTCAGGATGTCTTTTTACACTATATAAAGGTGGAAATTTACATTGGAAACGTTTAGTTTAGCTGTTAATGAAGTTTCGTTTTTTTAGTGCTGAAAATTCATTGTCTACTGGCGCTGTACACTTTTTCTAAGTGTTGCAATATCTCATGAAGGAAATACTTGACAATCAAATTAATGACTTTCCAGGCTTCAGGATGCCTTTCTACACTATATAAAGGTGGAAATTTACATTGGAAACGTTTGGTTTAGCTGTTATAAAAGTTAGTTTTTTTTAGTGCTGAAAATGCATTTTCAGCTCGCACTGTACACATTTGCTATGTGAGGCATTATCTCATAAGGGAAATACTGGATAATCAAATTAATGACTTTCCAGGCTTCAGGATGCCTTTCTACACTATATAAAGGTGGAAATTTACATTTGAAACGTTTGGTTTAGCTGTTATAAAAGTTTGGTTTTTTAGTGCTGTAAATGCATTTTCAGCTCGCGCTGTACACATTTGCTATGAGAGGCATTATCTCATAAGGGAAATATTGGACAATCAAATTAATGGCTGCCCGGGCTTCAGGATGTCATTTTACACTATATAAAGGTGGAAATTTACATTGGAAACGTTTAGTTTAGCTGTTAATGACGTTTCGTTTTTTTAGTGCTGAAAATTCATTGTCTGCTGGCGCTGTACACTTTTTCTAAATGTTGCAATATCTCATGAAGGAAATACTGGACAATCAAATTAATGACTTTCCAGGCTTCAGGATGCCTTTCTACACTATATAAAGGTGGAAATT
Organism: Idiotropiscis lumnitzeri; assembly: GCF_059441095.1. NCBI lineage: Eukaryota > Metazoa > Chordata > Actinopteri > Syngnathiformes > Syngnathidae > Idiotropiscis > Idiotropiscis lumnitzeri. The sequence goes on from NW_028283708.1 coordinate 74,110, forward strand.
TACATTGGAAACGTTTGGTTTAGCTTTTATAAAAGTTTGGTTTTTTAGTGCTGTAAATGCATTTTCAGCTCGCGCTGTACACATTTGCTATGAGAGGCATTATCTCATAAGGGAAATATTGGACAATCAAATTAATGACTGCCCAGGCTTCAGGATGTCTTTTTACACTATATAAAGGAGGAAATTTACATTGGAAACGTTTGGTTTAGGTGTTATAAAAGTTTGGTTTTTTAGTGCTGTAAATGCATTTTCAGCTCGCGCTGTACACATTTGCTATGTGAGGCATTATCTCATAAGGGAAATACTGGACAATCAAATTAATGACTTCCCAGGCTTCAGGATGCCTTTTTACACTCTATAAATGTGGAAATTTACATTGGAAACGTTTGGTTTAGCTGTTAATGAAGTTTCGTTTTTTTAGTGCTGAAAATTCATTGTCTGCTGGCGCTGTACACTTTTTCTAAGTGTTGCAATATCTCATGAAGGAAATACTGGACAATCAAATTAATGACTTTCCAGGCTTCAGGATGCCTTTCTACACTATATAAAGTTGGAAATTTACATTGGAAACGTTTGGTTTAGCTGTTAATGAAGTTTCGTTTTTTTTAGTGCTGAAAATTCATTGTCTGCTGGCGCTGTACACTTTTTCTAAGTGTTGCAATATCTCATGAAGGAAATACTGGACAATCAAATTAATGACTTTCCAGGCTTCAGGATGCCTTTCTACACTATATAAAGGTGGAAATTTACATTGGAAACGTTTGGTTTAGCTGTTATAAAAGTTTGTTTTTTTAGTGCTGTAAATGCATTTTCAGCTCGCGCTGTACACATTTGCTATGAGAGGCATTATCTCATAAGGGAAATACTGGACAATCAAATTAATGACTTCCCAGGCTTCAGGATGCCTTTTTACACTCTATAAATGTGGAAATTTACATTGGAAACGTTTGGTTTAGCTGTTAATGAAGTTTCGTTTTTTTTAGTGCTGAAAATTCATTGTCTGCTGGCGCTGTACACTTTTTCTAAGTGTTGCAATATCTCATGAAGGAAATACTGGACAATCAAATTAATGACTTTCCAGGCTTCAGGATGCCTTTCTACACTATATAAAGGTGGAAATTTATATTGGAAACGTTTGGTTTAGCTGTTATAAAAGTTTGGTTTTTTAGTGCTGAAAATGCATTTTCAGCTCGCACTGTACACATTTGCTATGTGAGGCATTATCTCATAAGGGAAATACTGGACAATCAAATTAATGACTTCCCAGGCTTCAGGATGCCTTTTTACACTCTATAAATGTGGAAATTTACATTGGAAACGTTTGGTTTAGCTGTTAATGAAGTTTCGTTTTTTTAGTGCTGAAAATTCATTGTCTGCTGGCGCTGTACACTTTTTCTAAGTGTTGCAATATCTCATGAAGGAAATACTTGACAATCAAATTAATGACTTTCCAGGCTTCAGGATGCCTTTCTACACTATATAAAGGTGGAAATTTACATTGGAAACGTTTGGTTTAGCTGTTATAAAAGTTTGTTTTTTTTAGTGCTGAAAATGCATTTTCAGCTCGCACTGTACACATTTGCTATGTGAGGCATTATCTCATAAGGGAAATACTGGATAATCAAATTAATGACTTTCCAGGCTTCAGGATGCCTTTCTACACTATATAAAGGTGGAAATTTACATTTGAAACGTTTGGTTTAGCTGTTATAAAAGTTTGGTTTTTTAGTGCTGTAAATGCATTTTCAGCTCGCGCTGTACACATTTGCTATGAGAGGCATTATCTCATAAGGGAAATATTGGACAATCAAATTAATAACTGCCCAGGCTTCAGGATGTCTTTTTACACTATATAAAGGTGGAAATTTACATTGGAAACGTTTGGTTTAGCTGTTATAAAAGTTTGGTTTTTTAGTGCTGAAAATGCATTTTCAGCTCGCACTGTACACATTTGCTATGTGAGGCATTATCTCATAAGGGAAATACTGGACAATCAAATTAATGACTTCCCAGGCTTCAGGATGCCTTTTTACACTCTATAAATGTGGAAATTTACATTGGAAACGTTTGGTTTAGCTGTTAATGAAGTTTCGTTTTTTTAGTGCTGAAAATTCATTGTCTGCTGGCGCTGTACACTTTTTCTAAGTGTTGCAATATCTCATGAAGGAAATACTGGACAATCAAATTAATGACTTTCCAGGCTTCAGGATGCCTTTCTACACTATATAAAGTTGGAAATTTACATTGGAAACGTTTGGTTTAGCTGTTAATGAAGTTTCGTTTTTTTTAGTGCTGAAAATTCATTGTCTGCTGGCGCTGTACACTTTTTCTAAGTGTTGCAATATCTCATGAAGGAAATACTGGACAATCAAATTAATGACTTTCCAGGCTTCAGGATGCCTTTCTACACTATATAAAGGTGGAAATTTACATTGGAAACGTTTGGTTTAGCTGTTATAAAAGTTTGTTTTTTTAGTGCTGTAAATGCATTTTCAGCTCGCGCTGTACACATTTGCTATGAGAGGCATTATCTCATAAGGGAAATATTGGACAATCAAATTAATGACTGCCCAGGCTTCAGGATGTCTTTTTACACTATATAAAGGTGGAAATTTACATTGGAAACGTTTAGTTTAGCTGTTAATGAAGTTTCGTTTTTTTAGTGCTGAAAATTCATTGTCTGCTGGCGTTGTACACTTTTTCTAAGTGTTGCAATATCTCATGAAGGAAATACTTGACAATCAAATTAATGACTTTCCAGGCTTCAGGATGCCTTTCTACACTATATAAAGGTGGAAATTTACATTGGAAACGTTTGGTTTAGCTGTTATAAAAGTTTGTTTTTTTTAGTGCTGAAAATGCATTTTCAGCTCGCACTGTACACATTTGCTATGTGAGGCATTATCTCATAAGGGAAATACTGGATAATCAAATTAATGACTTTCCAGGCTTCAGGATGCCTTTCTACACTATATAAAGGTGGAAATTTACATTTGAAACGTTTGGTTTAGCTGTTATAAAAGTTTGGTTTTTTAGTGCTGTAAATGCATTTTCAGCTCGCGCTGTACACATTTGCTATGAGAGGCATTATCTCATAAGGGAAATATTGGACAATCAAATTAATGACTGCCCAGGCTTCAGGATGTCTTTTTACACTATATAAAGGTGGAAATTTACATTGGAAACGTTTGGTTTAGCTGTTATAAAAGTTTGGTTTTTTAGTGCTGAAAATGCATTTTCAGCTCGCACTGTACACATTTGCTATGTGAGGCATTATCTCATAAGGGAAATACTGGACAATCAAATTAATGACTTCCCAGGCTTCAGGATGCCTTTTTACACTCTATAAATGTGGAAATTTACACTGGAAACGTTTGGTTTAGCTGTTAATGAAGTTTCGTTTTTTTAGTGCTGAAAATTCATTGTCTGCTGGCGCTGTACACTTTTTCTAAGTGTTGCAATATCTCATGAAGGAAATACTGGACAATCAAATTAATGACTTTCCAGGCTTCAGGATGCCTTTCTACACTATATAAAGGTGGAAATTTACATTGGAAACGTTTGGTTTAGCTGTTAATGAAGTTTCGTTTTTTTAGTGCTGGAAATTCATTGTCTGCTGGCGCTGTACACTTTTTCTAAGTGTTGCAATATCTCATGAAGGAAATACTGGACAATCAAATTAAAGACTTTCCAGGCTTCAGGATGCCTTTTTACACTATATAAAGGTGGAAATTTACATTGGAAACGTTTGGTTTAGCTGTTATAAAAGTTTGGTTTTTTAGTGCTGTAAATGCATTTTCAGCTCGCGCTGTACACATTTGCTATGAGAGGCATTATCTCATAAGGGAAATACTGGACAATCAAATTAATGACTTCCCAGGCTTCAGGATGCCTTTTTACACTCTATAAATGTGGAAATTTACATTGGAAACGTTTGGTTTAGCTGTTAATGAAGTTTCGTTTTTTTAGTGCTGAAAATTCATTGTCTGCTGGCGCTGTACACTTTTTCTAAGTGTTGCAATATCTCATGAAGGAAATACTGGAAAATCAAATTAATGACTTTCCAGGCTTCAGGATGCCTTTCTACACTATATAAAGGTGGAAATTTACATTGGAAACGTTTGGTTTAGCTGTTATAAAAGTTTGGTTTTTTAGTGCTGTAAATGCATTTTCAGCTCGCGCTGTACACATTTGCTATGAGAGGCATTATCTCATAAGGGAAATATTGGACAATCAAATTAATGACTGCCCAGGCTTCAGGATGTCTTTTTACACTATATAAAGGTGGAAATTTACATTGGAAACGTTTAGTTTAGCTGTTAATGAAGTTTCGTTTTTTTAGTGCTGGAAATTCATTGTCTGCTGGCGCTGTACACTTTTTCTAAGTGTTGCAATATCTCATGAAGGAAATACTGGACAATCAAATTAAAGACTTTCCAGGCTTCAGGATGCCTTTTTACACTATATAAAGGTGGAAATTTACATTGGAAACGTTTGGTTTAGCTGTTATAAAAGTTTGGTTTTTTAGTGCTGTAAATGCATTTTCAGCTCGCGCTGTACACATTTGCTATGAGAGGCATTATCTCATAAGGGAAATATTGGACAATCAAATTAATGACTGCCCAGGCTTCAGGATGTCTTTTTACACTATATAAAGGTGGAAATTTACATTGGAAACATTTAGTTTAGCTGTTAATGAAGTTTCGTTTTTTTAGTGCTGAAAATTCATTGTCTGCTGGCGCTGTACACTTTTTCTAAGTGTTGCAATATCTCATGAAGGAAATACTGGACAATCAAATTAATGACTTTCCAGGCTTCAGGATGCCTTTCTACACTATATAAAGGTGGAAATTTACATTGGAAACGTTTGGTTTAGCTGTTATAAAAGTTTGTTTTTTTAGTGCTGTAAATGCATTTTCAGCTCGCGCTGTACACATTTGCTATGAGAGGCATTATCTCATAAGGGAAATATTGGACAATCAAATTAATGACTGCCCAGGCTTCAGGATGTCTTTTTACACTATATAAAGGTGGAAATTTACATTGGAAACGTTTGGTTTAGCTGTTATAAAAGTTTGGTTTTTTAGTGCTGTAAATGCATTTTCAGCTCGCGCTGTACACATTTGCTATGAGAGGCATTATCTCATAAGGGAAATATTGGACAATCAAATTAATGGCTGCCCGGGCTTCAGGATGTCATTTTACACTATATAAAGGTGGAAATTTACATTGGAAACGTTTAGTTTAGCTGTTAATGAAGTTTCGTTTTTTTAGTGCTGAAAATTCATTGTCTGCTGGCGCTGTACACTTTTTCTAAATGTTGCAATATCTCATGAAGGAAATACTGGACAATCAAATTAATGACTTTCCAGGCTTCAGGATGCCTTTCTACACTATATAAAGGTGGAAATTTACATTGGAAACGTTTGGTTTAGCTTTTATAAAAGTTTGGTTTTTTAGTGCTGTAAATGCATTTTCAGCTCGCGCTGTACACATTTGCTATGAGAGGCATTATCTCATAAGGGAAATATTGGACAATCAAATTAATGACTGCCCAGGCTTCAGGATGTCTTTTTACACTATATAAAGGAGGAAATTTACATTGGAAACGTTTGGTTTAGGTGTTATAAAAGTTTGGTTTTTTAGTGCTGAAAATGCATTTTCAGCTCGCGCTGTACACATTTGCAATGAGAGGCATTATCTCATAAGGGAAATACTGGACAATCAAATTAATGACTTCCCAGGCTTCAGGATGCCTTTTTACACTCTATAAATGTGGAAATTTACATTGGAAACGTTTGGTTTAGCTGTTAATGAAGTTTCGTTTTTTTTAGTGCTGAAAATTCATTGTCTGCTGGCGCTGTACACTTTTTCTAAGTGTTGCAATATCTCATGAAGGAAATACTGGACAATCAAATTAATGACTTTCCAGGCTTCAGGATGCCTTTCTACACTATATAAAGGTGGAAATTTACATTGGAAACGTTTGGTTTAGCTGTTATAAAAGTTTGGTTTTTTAGTGCTGTAAATGCATTTTCAGCTCGCGCTGTACACATTTGCTATGAGAGGCATTATCTCATAAGGGAAATATTGGACAATCAAATTAATGACTGCCCAGGCTTCAGGATGTCTTTTTACACTATATAAAGGTGGAAATTTACATTGGAAACGTTTGGTTTAGCTGTTATAAAAGTTTGTTTTTTTAGTGCTGTAAATGCATTTTCAGCTCGCACTGTACACATTTGCTATGAGAGGCATTATCTCATAAGGGAAATATTGGACAATCAAATTAATGACTGCCCAGGCTTCAGGATGTCTTTTTACACTATATAAAGGTGGAAATTTACATTGGAAACGTTTACTTTAGCTGTTAATGAAGTTTCGTTTATTTAGTGCTGAAAATTCATTGTCTGCTGGCGCTGTACACTTTTTCTAAGTGTTGCAATATCTCATGAAGGAAATACTGGACAATCAAATTAATGACTTTCCAGGCTTCAGGATGCCTTTCTACACTATATAAAGGTGGAAATTTACATTGGAAACGTTTGGTTTAGCTGTTATAAAAGTTTGTTTTTTTAGTGCTGTAAATGCATTTTCAGCTCGCACTGTACACATTTGCTATGTGAGGCATTATCTCATAAGGGAAATACTGGACAATCAAATTAATGACTTCCCAGGCTTCAGGATGCCTTTTTACACTCTATAAATGTGGAAATTTACATTGGAAACGTTTGGTTTAGCTGTTAATGAAGTTTCGTTTTTTTTAGTGCTGAAAATTCATTGTCTGCTGGCGCTGTACACTTTTTCTAAGTGTTGCAATATCTCATGAAGGAAATACTGGACAATCAAATTAATGACTTTCCAGGCTTCAGGATGCCTTTCTACACTATATAAAGGTGGAAATTTATATTGGAAACGTTTGGTTTAGCTGTTATAAAAGTTTGGTTTTTTAGTGCTGAAAATGCATTTTCAGCTCGCACTGTACACATTTGCTATGTGAGGCATTATCTCATAAGGGAAATACTGGACAATCAAATTAATGACTTCCCAGGCTTCAGGATGCCTTTTTACACTCTATAAATGTGGAAATTTACATTGGAAACGTTTGGTTTAGCTGTTAATGAAGTTTCGTTTTTTTAGTGCTGAAAATTCATTGTCTGCTGGCGCTGTACACTTTTTCTAAGTGTTGCAATATCTCATGAAGGAAATACTTGACAATCAAATTAATGACTTTCCAGGCTTCAGGATGCCTTTCTACACTATATAAAGGTGGAAATTTACATTGGAAACGTTTGGTTTAGCTGTTATAAAAGTTTGTTTTTTTTAGTGCTGAAAATGCATTTTCAGCTCGCACTGTACACATTTGCTATGTGAGGCATTATCTCATAAGGGAAATACTGGATAATCAAATTAATGACTTTCCAGGCTTCAGGATGCCTTTCTACACTATATAAAGGTGGAAATTTACATTTGAAACGTTTGGTTTAGCTGTTATAAAAGTTTGGTTTTTTAGTGCTGTAAATGCATTTTCAGCTCGCGCTGTACACATTTGCTATGAGAGGCATTATCTCATAAGGGAAATATTGGACAATCAAATTAATGACTGCCCAGGCTTCAGGATGTCTTTTTACACTATATAAAGGTGGAAATTTACATTGGAAACGTTTGGTTTAGCTGTTATAAAAGTTTGTTTTTTTAGTGCTGAAAATGCATTTTCAGCTCGCACTGTACACATTTGCTATGTGAGGCATTATCTCATAAGGGAAATACTGGACAATCAAATTAATGACTTCCCAGGCTTCAGGATGCCTTTTTACACTCTATAAATGTGGAAATTTACATTGGAAACGTTTGGTTTAGCTGTTAATGAAGTTTCGTTTTTTTAGTGCTGAAAATTCATTGTCTGCTGGCGCTGTACACTTTTTCTAAATGTTGCAATATCTCATGAAGGAAATACTGGACAATCAAATTAATGACTTTCCAGGCTTCAGGATGCCTTTCTACACTATATAAAGTTGGAAATTTACATTGGAAACGTTTGGTTTAGCTGTTAATGAAGTTTCGTTTTTTTTAGTGCTGAAAATTCATTGTCTGCTGGCGCTGTACACTTTTTCTAAGTGTTGCAATATCTCATGAAGGAAATACTGGACAATCAAATTAATGACTTTCCAGGCTTCAGGATGCCTTTCTACACTATATAAAGGTGGAAATTTACATTGGAAACGTTTGGTTTAGCTGTTATAAAAGTTTGTTTTTTTAGTGCTGTAAATGCATTTTCAGCTCGCGCTGTACACATTTGCTATGAGAGGCATTATCTCATAAGGGAAATATTGGACAATCAAATTAATGACTGCCCAGGCTTCAGGATGTCTTTTTACACTATATAAAGGTGGAAATTTACATTGGAAACGTTTGGTTTAGCTGTTATAAAAGTTTGTTTTTTTAGTGCTGTAAATGCATTTTCAGCTCGCGCTGTACACATTTGCTATGAGAGGCATTATCTCATAAGGGAAATATTGGACAATCAAATTAATGGCTGCCCAGGCTTCAGGATGTATTTTTACACTATATAAAGGTGGAAATTTACATTGGAAACGTTTAGTTTAGCTGTTAATGAAGTTTCGTTTTTTTAGTGCTGAAAATTCATTGTCTGCTGGCGCTGTACACTTTTTCTAAGTGTTGCAATATCTCATGAAGGAAATACTGGACAATCAAATTAATGACTTTCCAGGCTTCAGGATGCCTTTCTACACTATATAAAGGTGGAAATTTACATTGGAAACGTTTGGTTTAGCTGTTATAAATAGTTTGTTTTTTTAGTGCTGTAAATGCATTTTCAGCTCGCACTGTACACATTTGCTATGTGAGGCATTATCTCATAAGGGAAATACTGGACAATCAAATTAATGACTTCCCAGGCTTCAGGATGCCTTTTTACACTCTATAAATGTGGAAAATTACATTGGAAACGTTTGGTTTAGCTGTTAATGAAGTTTCGTTTTTTTAGTGCTGAAAATTCATTGTCTGCTGGCGCTGTACACTTTTTCTAAGTGTTGCAATATCTCATGAAGGAAATACTGGACAATCAAATTAATGACTTTCCAGGCTTCAGGATGCCTTTCTACACTATATAAAGGTGGAAATTTACATTGGAAACGTTTGGTTTAGCTGTTATAAAAGTTTGGTTTTTTAGTGCTGTAAATGCATTTTCAGCTCGCGCTGTACACATTTGCTATGAGAGGCATTATCTCATAAGGGAAATATTGGACAATCAAATTAATGACTGCCCAGGCTTCAGGATGTCTTTTTACACTATATAAGGGTGGAAATTTACATTGGAAACGTTTAGTTTAGCTGTTAATGAAGTTTCGTTTTTTTAGTGCTGAAAATTCATTGTCTGCTGGCGCTGTACACTTTTTCTAAGTGTTGCAATATCTCATGAAGGAAATACTGGACAATCAAATTAATGACTTTCCAGGCTTCAGGATGCCTTTCTACACTATATAAAGGTGGAAATTTACATTGGAAACGTTTGGTTTAGCTGTTAATGAAGTTTCGTTTTTTTTAGTGCTGAAAATTCATTGTCTGCTGGCGCTGTACACTTTTTCTAAGTGTTGCAATATCTCATGAAGGAAATACTGGACAATCAAATTAATGACTTTCCAGGCTTCAGGATGCCTTTCTACACTATATAAAGGTGGAAATTTACATTGGAAACGTTTGGTTTAGCTGTTATAAAAGTTTGGTTTTTTAGTGCTGTAAATGCATTTTCAGCTCGCGCTGTACACATTTGCTATGAGAGGCATTATCTCATAAGGGAAATATTGGACAATCAAATTAATGACTGCCCAGGCTTCAGGATGTCTTTTTACACTATATAAAGGTGGAAATTTACATTGGAAACGTTTGGTTTAGCTGTTATAAAAGTTTGTTTTTTTAGTGCTGTAAATGCATTTTCAGCTCGCGCTGTACACATTTGCTATGAGAGGCATTATCTCATAAGGGAAACATTGGACAATCAAATTAATGGCTGCCCATGCTTCAGGATGTCTTTTTACACTATATAAAGGTGGAAATTTACATTGGAAACGTTTAGTTTAGCTGTTAATGAAGTTTCGTTTTTTTAGTGCTGAAAATTCATTGTCTGCTGGCGCTGTACACTTTTTCTAAGTGTTGCAATATCTCATGAAGGAAATACTGGACAATCAAATTAATGACTTTCCAGGCTTCAGATGCCTTTCTACACTATATAAAGGTGGAAATTTACATTGGAAACGTTTGGTTTAGCTGTTATAAATAGTTTGTTTTTTTAGTGCTGTAAATGCATTTTCAGCTCGCACTGTACATATTTGCTATGTGAGGCATTATCTCATAAGGGAAATACTGGACAATCAAATTAATGACTTCCCAGGCTTCAGGATGCCTTTTTACACTCTATAAATGTGGAAATTTACATTGGAAACGTTTGGTTTAGCTGTTAATGAAGTTTCGTTTTTTTAGTGCTGAAAATTCATTGTCTGCTGGCGCTGTACACTTTTTCTAAGTGTTGCAATATCTCATGAAGGAAATACTGGACAATCAAATTAATGACTTTCCAGGCTTCAGGATGCCTTTCTACACTATATAAAGGTGGAAATTTACATTGGAAACGTTTGGTTTAGCTGTTATAAAAGTTTGGTTTTTTAGTGCTGTAAATGCATTTTCAGCTCGCGCTGTACACATTTGCTATGAGAGGCATTATCTCATAAGGGAAATATTGGACAATCAAATTAATGACTGCCCAGGCTTCAGGATGTCTTTTTACACTATATAAGGGTGGAAATTTACATTGGAAACGTTTAGTTTAGCTGTTAATGAAGTTTCGTTTTTTTAGTGCTGAAAATTCATTGTCTGCTGGCGCTGTACACTTTTTCTAAGTGTTGCAATATCTCATGAAGGAAATACTGGACAATCAAATTAATGACTTTCCAGGCTTCAGGATGCCTTTCTACACTATATAAAGGTGGAAATTTACATTTGAAACGTTTGGTTTAGCTGTTATAAAAGTTTGGTTTTTTAGTGCTGTAAATGCATTTTCAGCTCGCGCTGTACACATTTGCTATGAGAGGCATTATCTCATAAGGGAAATATTGGACAATCAAATTAATGACTGCCCAGGCTTCAGGATGTCTTTTTACACTATATAAAGGTGGAAATTTACATTGGAAACGTTTGGTTTAGCTGTTATAAAAGTTTGGTTTTTTAGTGCTGAAAATGCATTTTCAGCTCGCACTGTACACATTTGCTATGTGAGGCATTATCTCATAAGGGAAATACTGGACAATCAAATTAATGACTTCCCAGGCTTCAGGATGCCTTTTTACACTCTATAAATGTGGAAATTTACATTGGAAACGTTTGGTTTAGCTGTTAATGAAGTTTCGTTTTTTTAGTGCTGAAAATTCATTGTCTGCTGGCGCTGTACACTTTTTCTAAGTGTTGCAATATCTCATGAAGGAAATACTGGACAATCAAATTAATGACTTTCCAGGCTTCAGGATGCCTTTCTACACTATATAAAGTTGGAAATTTACATTGGAAACGTTTGGTTTAGCTGTTAATGAAGTTTCGTTTTTTTTAGTGCTGAAAATTCATTGTCTGCTGGCGCTGTACACTTTTTCTAAGTGTTGCAATACCTCATGAAGGAAATACTGGACAATCAAATTAATGACTTTCCAGGCTTCAGGATGCCTTTCTACACTATATAAAGGTGGAAATTTACATTGGAAACGTTTGGTTTAGCTGTTATAAAAGTTTGTTTTTTTAGTGCTGTAAATGCATTTTCAGCTCGCGCTGTACACATTTGCTATGAGAGGCATTATCTCATAAGGGAAATATTGGACAATCAAATTAATGACTGCCCAGGCTTCAGGATGTCTTTTTACACTATATAAAGGTGGAAATTTACATTGGAAACGTTTGGTTTAGCTGTTATAAAAGTTTGTTTTTTTAGTGCTGTAAATGCATTTTCAGCTCGCGCTGTACACATTTGCTATGAGAGGCATTATCTCATAAGGGAAATATTGGACAATCAAATTAATGGCTGCCCAGGCTTCAGGATGTATTTTTACACTATATAAAGGTGGAAATTTACATTGGAAACGTTTAGTTTAGCTGTTAATGAAGTTTCGTTTTTTTAGTGCTGAAAATTCATTGTCTGCTGGCGCTGTACACTTTTTCTAAGTGTTGCAATATCTCATGAAGGAAATACTGGACAATCAAATTAATGACTTTCCAGGCTTCAGGATGCCTTTCTACACTATATAAAGGTGGAAATTTACATTGGAAACGTTTGGTTTAGCTGTTATAAATAGTTTGTTTTTTTAGTGCTGTAAATGCATTTTCAGCTCGCACTGTACACATTTGCTATGTGAGGCATTATCTCATAAGGGAAATACTGGACAATCAAATTAATGACTTCCCAGGCTTCAGGATGCCTTTTTACACTCTATAAATGTGGAAAATTACATTGGAAACGTTTGGTTTAGCTGTTAATGAAGTTTCGTTTTTTTAGTGCTGAAAATTCATTGTCTGCTGGCGCTGTACACTTTTTCTAAGTGTTGCAATATCTCATGAAGGAAATACTGGACAATCAAATTAATGACTTTCCAGGCTTCAGGATGCCTTTCTACACTATATAAAGGTGGAAATTTACATTGGAAACGTTTGGTTTAGCTGTTATAAAAGTTTGGTTTTTTAGTGCTGTAAATGCATTTTCAGCTCGCGCTGTACACATTTGCTATGAGAGGCATTATCTCATAAGGGAAATATTGGACAATCAAATTAATGACTGCCCAGGCTTCAGGATGTCTTTTTACACTATATAAGGGTGGAAATTTACATTGGAAACGTTTAGTTTAGCTGTTAATGAAGTTTCGTTTTTTTAGTGCTGAAAATTCATTGTCTGCTGGCGCTGTACACTTTTTCTAAGTGTTGCAATATCTCATGAAGGAAATACTGGACAATCAAATTAATGACTTTCCAGGCTTCAGGATGCCTTTCTACACTATATAAAGGTGGAAATTTACATTGGAAACGTTTGGTTTAGCTGTTAATGAAGTTTCGTTTTTTTTAGTGCTGAAAATTCATTGTCTGCTGGCGCTGTACACTTTTTCTAAGTGTTGCAATATCTCATGAAGGAAATACTGGACAATCAAATTAATGACTTTCCAGGCTTCAGGATGCCTTTCTACACTATATAAAGGTGGAAATTTACATTGGAAACGTTTGGTTTAGCTGTTATAAAAGTTTGGTTTTTTAGTGCTGTAAATGCATTTTCAGCTCGCGCTGTACACATTTGCTATGAGAGGCATTATCTCATAAGGCAAATATTGGACAATCAAATTAATGACTGCCCAGGCTTCAGGATGTCTTTTTACACTATATAAAGGTGGAAATTTACATTGGAAACGTTTGGTTTAGCTGTTATAAAAGTTTGTTTTTTTAGTGCTGTAAATGCATTTTCAGCTCGCGCTGTACACATTTGCTATGAGAGGCATTATCTCATAAGGGAAACATTGGACAATCAAATTAATGGCTGCCCATGCTTCAGGATGTCTTTTTACACTATATAAAGGTGGAAATTTACATTGGAAACGTTTAGTTTAGCTGTTAATGAAGTTTCGTTTTTTTAGTGCTGAAAATTCATTGTCTGCTGGCGCTGTACACTTTTTCTAAGTGTTGCAATATCTCATGAAGGAAATACTGGACAATCAAATTAATGACTTTCCAGGCTTCAGATGCCTTTCTACACTATATAAAGGTGGAAATTTACATTGGAAACGTTTGGTTTAGCTGTTATAAATAGTTTGTTTTTTTAGTGCTGTAAATGCATTTTCAGCTCGCACTGTACACATTTGCTATGTGAGGCATTATCTCATAAGGGAAATACTGGACAATCAAATTAATGACTTCCCAGGCTTCAGGATGCCTTTTTACACTCTATAAATGTGGAAATTTACATTGGAAACGTTTGGTTTAGCTGTTAATGAAGTTTCGTTTTTTTAGTGCTGAAAATTCATTGTCTGCTGGCGCTGTACACTTTTTCTAAGTGTTGCAATATCTCATGAAGGAAATACTGGACAATCAAATTAATGACTTTCCAGGCTTCAGGATGCCTTTCTACACTATATAAAGGTGGAAATTTACATTGGAAACGTTTGGTTTAGCTGTTATAAAAGTTTGGTTTTTTAGTGCTGTAAATGCATTTTCAGCTCGCGCTGTACACATTTGCTATGAGAGGCATTATCTCATAAGGGAAATATTGGACAATCAAATTAATGACTGCCCAGGCTTCAGGATGTCTTTTTACACTATATAAGGGTGGAAATTTACATTGGAAACGTTTAGTTTAGCTGTTAATGAAGTTTCGTTTTTTTAGTGCTGAAAATTCATTGTCTGCTGGCGCTGTACACTTTTTCTAAGTGTTGCAATATCTCATGAAGGAAATACTGGACAATCAAATTAATGACTTTCCAGGCTTCAGGATGCCTTTCTACACTATATAAAGGTGGAAATGTACATTGGAAACGTTTGGTTTAGCTGTTATAAAAGTTTGGTTTTTTAGTGCTGTAAATGCATTTTCAGCTCGCGCTGTACACATTTGCTATGAGAGGCATTATCTCATAAGGGAAATATTGGACAATCAAATTAACGACTGCCCAGGCTTCAGGATGTCTTTTTACACTATATAAAGGTGGAAATTTACATTGGAAACGTTTGGTTTAGCTGTTATAAAAGTTTGGTTTTTTTAGTGCTGAAAATGCATTTTCAGCTCGCACTGTCCACATTTGCTATGTGAGGCATTATCTCATAAGGGAAATACTGGACAATCAAATTAATGACTGCCCAGGCTTCAGGATGTCTTTTTACACTATATAAAGGTGGAAATTTACATTGGAAACGTTTGGTTTAGCTGTTAAAAAAGTTTGTTTTTTTAGTGCTGAAAATGCATTTTCAGCTCGCACTGTACACATTTGCTATGTGAGGCATTATCTCATAAGGGAAATACTGGACAATCAAATTAATGACTTCCCAGGCTTCAGGATGCCTTTTTACACTCTACAAATGTGGAAATTTACATTGGAAACGTTTGGTTTAGCTGTTAATGAAGTTTCGTTTTTTTAGTGCTGAAAATTCATTGTCTGCTGGCGCTGTACACTTTTTCTAAGTGTTGCAATATCTCATGAAGGAAATACTGGACAATCAAATTAATGACTTTCCAGGCTTCAGGATGCCTTTCTACACTATATACAGGTGGAAATTTACATTTGAAACGTTTGGTTTAGCTGTTATAAAAGTTTGGTTTTTTAGTGCTGTAAATGCATTTTCAGCTCGCGCTGTACACATTTGCTATGAGAGGCATTATCTCATAAGGAAAATATTGGACAATCAAATTAATGACTGCCCAGGCTTCAGGATGTCTTTTTACACTATATAAAGGTGGAAATATACATTGGAAACGTTTAGTTTAGCTGTTAATGAAGTTTCGTTTTTTTAGTGCTGAAAATTCATTGTCTGCTGGCGCTGTACACTTTTTCTAAGTGTTGCAATATCTCATGAAGGAAATACTGGACAATCAAATTAATGACTTTCCAGGCTTCAGGATGCCTTTCTACACTATATAAAGGTGGAAATTTACATTTGAAACGTTTGGTTTAGCTGTTATAAAAGTTTGTTTTTTTAGTGCTGTAAATGCATTTTCAGCTCGCGCTGTACACATTTGCTATGAGAGGCATTATCTCATAAGGGAAATATTGGACAATCAAATTAATGACTGCCCAGGCTTCAGGATGTCTTTTTACACTATATAAAGGTGGAAATTTACATTGGAAACGTTTGGTTTAGCTGTTATAAAAGTTTGGTTTTTTAGTGCTGTAAATGCATTTTCAGCTCGCGCTGTACACATTTGCTATGAGAGGCATTATCTCATAAGGGAAATATTGGACAATCAAATTAATGGCTGCCCGGGCTTCAGGATGTCTTTTTACACTATATAAAGGTGGAAATTTACATTGGAAACGTTTAGTTTAGCTGTTAATGAAGTTTCGTTTTTTTAGTGCTGAAAATTCATTGTCTGCTGGCGCTGTACACTTTTTCTAAATGTTGCAATATCTCATGAAGGAAATACTGGACAATCAAATTAATGACTTTCCAGGCTTCAGGATGCCTTTCTACACTATATAAAGGTGGAAATTTACATTGGAAACGTTTGGTTTAGCTGTTATAAAAGTTTGGTTTTTTAGTGCTGTAAATGCATTTTCAGCTCGCGCTGTACACATTTGCTATGAGAGGCATTATCTCATAAGGGAAATATTGGACAATCAAATTAATGACTGCCCAGGCTTCAGGATGTCTTTTTACACTATATAAAGGAGGAAATTTACATTGGAAACGTTTGGTTTAGGTGTTATAAAAGTTTGGTTTTTTAGTGCTGAAAATGCATTTTCAGCTCGCGCTGTACACATTTGCAATGAGAGGCATTATCTCATAAGGGAAATACTGGACAATCAAATTAATGACTTCCCAGGCTTCAGGATGCCTTTCTACACTATATAAAGGTGGAAATTTACATTGGAAACGTTTGGTTTAGCTGTTATAAAAGTTTGGTTTTTTAGTGCTGAAAATGCATTTTCAGCTCGCACTGTACACATTTGCTATGTGAGGCATTATCTCATAAGGGAAATACTGGACAATCAAATTAATGACTTCCCAGGCTTCAGGATGCATTTTTACACTCTATAAATGTGGAAATTTACATTGGAAACGTTTGGTTTAGCTGTTATAAAAGTTTGTTTTTTTAGTGCTGTAAATGCATTTTCAGCTCGCGCTGTACACATTTGCTATGTGAGGCATTATCTCATAAGGGAAATACTGGACAATCAAATTAATGACTGCCCAGGCTTCAGGATGTCTTTTTACACTATATAAAGGTGGAAATATACATTGGAAACGTTTAGTTTAGCTGTTAATGAAGTTTCGTTTTTTTAGTGCTGAAAATTCATTGTCTACTGGCGCTGTACACTTTTTCTAAGTGTTGCAATATCTCATGAAGGAAATACTGGACAATCAAATTAATGACTTTCCAGGCTTCAGGATGCCTTTCTACACTATATAAAGGTGGAAATTTACATTGGAAACGTTTGGTTTAGCTGTTATAAAAGTTTGTTTTTTTAGTGCTGTAAATGCATTTTCAGCTCGCGCTGTACACATTTGCTATGAGAGGCATTATCTCATAAGGGAAATATTGGACAATCAAATTAATGACTGCCCAGGCTTCAGGATGTCTTTTTACACTATATAAAGGTGGAAATTTACATTGGAAACGTTTGGTTTAGCTGTTATAAAAGTTTGTTTTTTTAGTGCTGTAAATGCATTTTCAGCTCGCACTGTACACATTTGCTATGAGAGGCATTATCTCATAAGGGAAATATTGGACAATCAAATTAATGACTGCCCAGGCTTCAGGATGTCTTTTTACACTATATAAAGGTGGAAATTTACATTGGAAACGTTTACTTTAGCTGTTAATGAAGTTTCGTTTATTTAGTGCTGAAAATTCATTGTCTGCTGGCGCTGTACACTTTTTCTAAGTGTTGCAATATCTCATGAAGGAAATACTGGACAATCAAATTAATGACTTTCCAGGCTTCAGGATGCCTTTCTACACTATATAAAGGTGGAAATTTACATTGGAAACGTTTGGTTTAGCTGTTATAAAAGTTTGTTTTTTTAGTGCTGTAAATGCATTTTCAGCTCGCACTGTACACATTTGCTATGTGAGGCATTATCTCATAAGGGAAATACTGGACAATCAAATTAATGACTTCCCAGGCTTCAGGATGCCTTTTTACACTCTATAAATGTGGAAATTTACATTGGAAACGTTTGGTTTAGCTGTTAATGAAGTTTCGTTTTTTTTAGTGCTGAAAATTCATTGTCTGCTGGCGCTGTACACTTTTTCTAAGTGTTGCAATATCTCATGAAGGAAATACTGGACAATCAAATTAATGACTTTCCAGGCTTCAGGATGCCTTTCTACACTATATAAAGGTGGAAATTTACATTGGAAACGTTTGGTTTAGCTGTTATAAAAGTTTGGTTTTTTAGTGCTGTAAATGCATTTTCAGCTCGCGCTGTACACATTTGCTATGAGAGGCATTATCTCATAAGGGAAATATTGGACAATCAAATTAATGACTGCCCAGGCTTCAGGATGTCTTTTTACACTATATAAAGGTGGAAATTTACATTGGAAACGTTTGGTTTAGCTGTTATAAAAGTTTGTTTTTTTAGTGCTGTAAATGCATTTTCAGCTCGCACTGTACACATTTGCTATGAGAGGCATTATCTCATAAGGGAAATATTGGACAATCAAATTAATGACTGCCCAGGCTTCAGGATGTCTTTTTACACTATATAAAGGTGGAAATTTACATTGGAAACGTTTACTTTAGCTGTTAATGAAGTTTCGTTTATTTAGTGCTGAAAATTCATTGTCTGCTGGCGCTGTACACTTTTTCTAAGTGTTGCAATATCTCATGAAGGAAATACTGGACAATCAAATTAATGACTTTCCAGGCTTCAGGATGCCTTTCTACACTATATAAAGGTGGAAATTTACATTGGAAACGTTTGGTTCAGCTGTTATAAAAGTTTGGTTTTTTAGTGCTGTAAATGCATTTTCAGCTCGCACTGTACACATTTGCTATGTGAGGCATTATCTCATAAGGGAAATACTGGACAATCAAATTAATGACTTCCCAGGCTTCAGGATGCCTTTTTACACTCTATAAATGTGGAAATTTACATTGGAAACGTTTGGTTTAGCTGTTAATGAAGTTTCGTTTTTTTAGTGCTGAAAATTCATTGTCTGCTGGCGCTGTACACTTTTTCTAAGTGTTGCAATATCTCATGAAGGAAATACTGGACAATCAAATTAATGACTTTCCAGGCTTCAGGATGCCTTTCTACACTATATAAAGGTGGAAATTTACATTGGAAACGTTTGGTTTAGCTGTTATAAAAGTTTGGTTTTTTAGTGCTGTAAATGCATTTTCAGCTCGCGCTGTACACATTTGCTATGAGAGGCATTATCTCATAAGGGAAATATTGGACAATCAAATTAATGACTGCCCAGGCTTCAGGATGTCTTTTTACACTATATAAAGGTGGAAATTTACATTGGAAACGTTTGGTTTAGCTGTTATAAAAGTTTGTTTTTTTAGTGCTGTAAATGCATTTTCAGCTCGCACTGTACACATTTGCTATGAGAGGCATTATCTCATTAGGGAAATATTGGACAATCAAATTAATGACTGCCCAGGCTTCAGGATGTCTTTTTACACTATATAAAGGTGGAAATTTACATTGGAAACGTTTGGTTTAGCTGTTATAAAAGTTTGTTTTTTTAGTGCTGTAAATGCATTTTCAGCTCGCACTGTACACATTTGCTATGAGAGGCATTATCTCATAAGGGAAATATTGGACAATCAAATTAATGACTGCCCAGGCTTCAGGATGTCTTTTTACACTATATAAAGGTGGAAATTTACATTTGAAACGTTTGGTTTAGCTGTTATAAAAGTTTGGTTTTTTAGTGCTGAAAATGCATTTTCAGCTCGCGCTGTACACATTTGCTATGAGAGGCATTATCTCATAAGGGAAATATTGGACAATCAAATTAATGACTGCCCAGGCTTCAGGATGTCTTTTTACACTATATAAAGGTGGAAATTTACATTGGAAACGTTTGGTTTAGCTGTTATAAAAGTTTGGTTTTTTAGTGCTGTAAATGCATTTTCAGCTCGCGCTGTACACATTTGCTATGAGAGGCATTATCTCATAAGGGAAATATTGGACAATCAAATTAATGACTGCCCAGGCTTCAGGATGTCTTTTTACACTATATAAAGGTGGAAATTTACATTGGAAACGTTTGGTTTAGGTGTTATATAAGTTTGTTTTTTTAGTGCTGAAAATGCATTTTCAGCTCGCACTGTACACATTTGCTATGTGAGGCATTATCTCATAAGGGAAATACTGGACAATCAAATTAATGACTTTCCAGGCTTCAGGATGCCTTTCTACACTATATAAAGGTGGAAATTTACATTGGAAACGTTTGGTTTAGCTGTTATAAAAGTTTGGTTTTTTAGTGCTGTAAATGCATTTTCAGCTCGCACTGTACACATTTGCTATGTGAGGCATTATCTCATAAGGGAAATACTGGACAATCAAATTAATGACTTCCCAGGCTTCAGGATGCCTTTTTACACTCTATAAATGTGGAAATTTACATTGGAAACGTTTGGTTTAGCTGTTAATGAAGTTTCGTTTTTTTAGTGCTGAAAATTCATTGTCTGCTGGCGCTGTACACTTTTTCTAAGTGTTGCAATATCTCATGAAGGAAATACTGGACAATCAAATTAATGACTTTCCAGGCTTCAGGATGCCTTTCTACACTATATAAAGGTGGAAATTTACATTGGAAACGTTTGGTTTAGCTGTTATAAAAGTTTGGTTTTTTAGTGCTGTAAATGCATTTTCAGCTCGCGCTGTACACATTTGCTATGAGAGGCATTATCTCATAAGGGAAATATTGGACAATCAAATTAATTACTGCCCAGGCTTCAGGATGTCTTTTTACACTATATAAAGGTGGAAATTTACATTGGAAACGTTTGGTTTAGCTGTTATAAAAGTTTGTTTTTTTAGTGCTGTAAATGCATTTTCAGCTCGCACTGTACACATTTGCTATGAGAGGCATTATCTCATAAGGGAAATATTGGACAATCAAATTAATGACTGCCCAGGCTTCAGGATGTCTTTTTACACTATATAAAGGTGGAAATTTACATTGGAAACGTTTGGTTTAGCTGTTATAAAAGTTTGTTTTTTTAGTGCTGTAAATGCATTTTCAGCTCGCACTGTACACATTTGCTATGAGAGGCATTATCTCATAAGGGAAATATTGGACAATCAAATTAATGACTGCCCAGGCTTCAGGATGTCTTTTTACACTATATAAAGGTGGAAATTTACATTTGAAACGTTTGGTTTAGCTGTTATAAAAGTTTGGTTTTTTAGTGCTGAAAATGAATTTTCAGCTCGCGCTGTACACATTTGCTATGAGAGGCATTATCTCATAAGGGAAATATTGGACAATCAAATTAATGACTGCCCAGGCTTCAGGATGTCTTTTTACACTATATAAAGGTGGAAATTTACATTGGAAACGTTTGGTTTAGCTGTTATAAAAGTTTGGTTTTTTAGTGCTGTAAATGCATTTTCAGCTCGCGCTGTACACATTTGCTATGAGAGGCATTATCTCATAAGGGAAATATTGGACAATCAAATTAATGACTGCCCAGGCTTCAGGATGTCTTTTTACACTATATAAAGGTGGAAATTTACATTGGAAACGTTTGGTTTAGGTGTTATATAAGTTTGTTTTTTTAGTGCTGAAAATGCATTTTCAGCTCGCACTGTACACATTTGCTATGTGAGGCATTATCTCATAAGGGAAATACTGGACAATCAAATTAATGACTTCCCAGGCTTCAGGATGCCTTTTTACACTATATAAAGGTGGAAATTTACATTGGAAACGTTTGGTTTAGCTGTTATAAAAGTTTGGTTTTTTTAGTGCTGAAAATTCATTGTCTGCTGGCGCTGTACACTTTTTCTAAGTGTTGCAATATCTCATGAAGGAAATACTGGACAATCAAATTAATGACTTTCCAGGCTCCAGGATGCCTTTCTACACTATATAAAGGTGGAAATTTACATTGGAAACGTTTGGTTTAGCTGTTATAAAAGTTTGGTTTTTTAGTGCTGTAAATGCATTTTCAGCTCGCGCTGTACACATTTGCTATGAGAGGCATTATCTCATAAGGGAAATATTGGACAATCATATTAATGACTGCCCAGGCTTCAGGATGTCTTTTTACACTATATAAAGGTGGAAATTTACATTGGAAACGTTTAGTTTAGCTGTTAATGAAGTATCGTTTTTTTAGTGCTGAAAATTCATTGTCTACTGGCGCTGTACACTTTTTCTAAGTGTTGCAATATCTCATGAAGGAAATACTGGACAATCAAATTAATGACTTTCCAGGCTTCAGGATGCCTTTCTACACTATATAAAGGTGGAAATTTACATTGGAAACGTTTGGTTTAGCTGTTATAAAAGTTTGGTTTTTTAGTGCTGTAAATGCATTTTCAGCTCGCGCTGTACACATTTGCTATGAGAGGCATTATCTCATAAGGGAAATATTGGACAATCAAATTAATGACTGCCCAGGCTTCAGGATGTCTTTTTACACTATATAAAGGTGGAAATTTACATTGGAAACGTTTGGTTTAGCTGTTATAAAAGTTTGGTTTTTTAGTGCTGAAAATGCATTTTCAGCTCGCACTGTACACATTTGCTATGTGAGGCATTATCTCATAAGGGAAATACTGGACAATCAAATTAATGACTTCCCAGGCTTCAGGATGCATTTTTACACTCTATAAATGTGGAAATTTACATTGGAAACGTTTGGTTTAGCTGTTATAAAAGTTTGTTTTTTTAGTGCTGTAAATGCATTTTCAGCTCGCGCTGTACACATTTGCTATGTGAGGCATTATCTCATAAGGGAAATACTGGACAATCAAATTAATGACTGCCCAGGCTTCAGGATGTCTTTTTACACTATATAAAGGTGGAAATTTACATTGGAAACGTTTGGTTTAGCTGTTATAAAAGTTTGGTTTTTTAGTGCTGAAAATGCATTTTCAGCTCGCACTGTACACATTTGCTATGTGAGGCATTATCTCATAAGGGAAATACTGGACAATCAAATTAATGACTTCCCAGGCTTCAGGATGCCTTTTTACACTCTATAAATGTGGAAATTTACATTGGAAACGTTTGGTTTAGCTGTTAATGAAGTTTCGTTTTTTTAGTGCTGAAAATTCATTGTCTGCTGGCGCTGTACACTTTTTCTAAGTGTTGCAATATCTCATGAAGGAAATACTGGACAATCAAATTAATGACTTTCCAGACTTCAGGATGCCTTTCTACACTATATAAAGGTGGAAATTTACATTGGAAACGTTTGGTTTAGCTGTTATAAAAGTTTGTTTTTTTAGTGCTGTAAATGCATTTTCAGCTCGCGCTGTACACATTTGCTATGAGAGGCATTATCTCATAAGGGAAATATTGGACAATCAAATTAATGACTGCCCAGGCTTCAGGATGTCTTTTTACACTATATAAAGGTGGAAATTTACATTGGAAACGTTTAGTTTAGCTGTTAATGAAGTTTCGTTTTTTTAGTGCTGGAAATTCATTGTCTGCTGGCGCTGTACACTTTTTCTAAGTGTTGCAATATCTCATGAAGGAAATACTGGACAATCAAATTAATGACTTTCCAGGCTTCAGGATGCCTTTCTACACTATATAAAGGTGGAAATTTACATTGGAAACGTTTGGTTTAGCTGTTATAAAAGTTTGTTTTTTTAGTGCTGTAAATGCATTTTCAGCTCGCGCTGTACACATTTGCTATGAGAGGCATTATCTCATAAGGGAAATATTGGACAATCAAATTAATGACTGCCCAGGCTTCAGGATGTCTTTTTACACTATATAAAGGTGGAAATTTACATTGGAAACGTTTAGTTTAGCTGTTAATGAAGTTTCGGTTTTTTAGTGCTGAAAATTCATTGTCTGCTGGCGCTGTACACTTTTTCTAAGTGTTGCAATATCTCATGGAGGAAATACTGGACAATCAAATTAATCACTTTCCAGGCTTCAGGATGCCTTTCTACACTATATAAAGGTGGAAATTTACATTGGAAACGTTTGGTTTAGCTGTTATAAAAGTTTGGTTTTTTAGTGCTGTAAATGCATTTTCAGCTCGCGCTGTACACATTTGCTATGTGAGGCATTATATCATAAGGGAAATACTGGACAATCAAATTAATGACTTCCCAGGCTTCAGGATGCCTTTTTACACTCTATAAATGTGGAAATTTACATTGGAAACGTTTGGTTTAGCTGTTAATGAAGTTTCGTTTTTTTAGTGCTGAAAATTCATTGTCTGCTGGCGCTGTACACTTTTTCTAAGTGTTGCAATATCTCATGAAGGAAATACTGGACAATCAAATTAATGACTTTCCAGGCTTCAGGATGCCTTTCTACACTATATAAAGGTGGAAATTTACATTGGAAACGTTTGGTTTAGCTGTTATAAAAGTTTGGTTTTTTAGTGCTGTAAATGCATTTTCAGCTCGCGCTGTACACATTTGCTATGAGAGGCATTATCTCATAAGGGAAATATTGGACAATCAAATTAATGACTGCCCAGGCTTCAGGATGTCTTTTTACACTAAATAAAGGTGGAAATTTACATTGGAAACGTTTGGTTTAGCTGTTATAAAAGTTTGTTTTTTTAGTGCTGTAAATGCATTTTCAGCTCGCGCTGTACACATTTGCTATGAGAGGCATTATCTCATAAGGGAAATATTGGACAATCAAATTAATGACTGCCCAGGCTTCAGGATGTCTTTTTACACTATATAAAGGTGGAAATTTACATTGGAAACGTTTAGTTTAGCTGTTAATGAAGTTTCGTTTTTTTAGTGCTGGAAATTCATTGTCTGCTGGCGCTGTACACTTTTTCTAAGTGTTGCAATATCTCATGAAGGAAATACTGGACAATCAAATTAATGACTTTCCAGGCTTCAGGATGCCTTTCTACACTATATAAAGGTGGAAATTTACATTGGAAACGTTTGGTTTAGCTGTTATAAAAGTTTGGTTTTTTAGTGCTGTAAATGCATTTTCAGCTCGCGCTGTACACATTTGCTATGAGAGGCATTATCTCATAAGGGAAATATTGGACAATCAAATTAATGACTGCCCAGGCTTCAGGATGTCTTTTTACACTATATAAAGGTGGAAATTTACATTGGAAACGTTTGGTTTAGCTGTTATAAAAGTTTGGTTTTTTAGTGCTGAAAATGCATTTTCAGCTCGCACTGTACACATTTGCTATGTGAGGCATTATCTCATAAGGGAAATACTGGACAATCAAATTAATGACTTCCCAGGCTTCAGGATGCATTTTTACACTCTATAAATGTGGAAATTTACATTGGAAACGTTTGGTTTAGCTGTTATAAAAGTTTGTTTTTTTAGTGCTGTAAATGCATTTTCAGCTCGCGCTGTACACATTTGCTATGTGAGGCATTATCTCATAAGGGAAATACTGGACAATCAAATTAATGACTGCCCAGGCTTCAGGATGTCTTTTTACACTATATAAAGGTGGAAATTTACATTGGAAACGTTTGGTTTAGCTGTTATAAAAGTTTGGTTTTTTAGTGCTGAAAATGCATTTTCAGCTCGCACTGTACACATTTGCTATGTGAGGCATTATCTCATAAGGGAAATACTGGACAATCAAATTAATGACTTCCCAGGCTTCAGGATGCCTTTTTACACTCTATAAATGTGGAAATTTACATTGGAAACGTTTGGTTTAGCTGTTAATGAAGTTTCGTTTTTTTAGTGCTGAAAATTCATTGTCTGCTGGCGCTGTACACTTTTTCTAAGTGTTGCAATATCTCATGAAGGAAATACTGGACAATCAAATTAATGACTTTCCAGGCTTCAGGATGCCTTTCTACACTATATAAAGGTGGAAATTTACATTGGAAACGTTTGGTTTAGCTGTTATAAAAGTTTGGTTTTTTAGTGCTGTAAATGCATTTTCAGCTCGCGCTGTACACATTTGCTATGAAAGGCATTATCTCATAAGGGAAATACTGGACAATCAAATTAATGACTGCCCAGGCTTCAGGATGTCTTTTTACACTATATAAAGGTGGAAATTTACATTGGAAACGTTTAGTTTAGCTGTTAAAGAAGTTTCGTTTTTTTAGTGCTGGAAATTCATTGTCTGCTGGCGCTGTACACTTTTTCTAAGTGTTGCAATATCTCATGAAGGAAATACTGGACAATCAAATTAAAGACTTTCCAGGCTTCAGGATGCCTTTTTACACTATATAAAGGTGGAAATTTACATTGGAAACGTTTGGTTTAGCTGTTATAAAAGTTTGGTTTTTTAGTGCTGTAAATGCATTTTCAGCTCGCGCTGTACACATTTGCTATGAGAGGCATTATCTCATAAGGGAAATATTGGACAATCAAATTAATGACTGCCCAGGCTTCAGGATGTCTTTTTACACTATATAAAGGTGGAAATTTACATTGGAAACATTTAGTTTAGCTGTTAATGAAGTTTCGTTTTTTTAGTGCTGAAAATTCATTGTCTGCTGGCGCTGTACACTTTTTCTAAGTGTTGCAATATCTCATGAAGGAAATACTGGACAATCAAATTAATGACTTTCCAGGCTTCAGGATGCCTTTCTACACTATATAAAGGTGGAAATTTACATTGGAAACGTTTGGTTTAGCTGTTATAAAAGTTTGTTTTTTTAGTGCTGTAAATGCATTTTCAGCTCGCGCTGTACACATTTGCTATGAGAGGCATTATCTCATAAGGGAAATATTGGACAATCAAATTAATGACTGCCCAGGCTTCAGGATGTCTTTTTACACTATATAAAGGTGGAAATTTACATTGGAAACGTTTGGTTTAGCTGTTATAAAAGTTTGTTTTTTTAGTGCTGTAAATGCATTTTCAGCTCGCGCTGTACACATTTGCTATGAGAGGCATTATCTCATAAGGGAAATATTGGACAATCAAATTAATGACTGCCCAGGCTTCAGGATGTCTTTTTACACTATATAAAGGTGGAAATTTACATTGGAAACGTTTAGTTTAGCTGTTAATGAAGTTTCGTTTTTTTAGTGCTGGAAATTCATTGTCTGCTGGCGCTGTACACTTTTTCTAAGTGTTGCAATATCTCATGAAGGAAATACTGGACAATCAAATTAATGACTTTCCAGGCTTCAGGATGCCTTTTTACACTATATAAAGGTGGAAATTTACATTGGAAACGTTTGGTTTAGCTGTTATAAAAGTTTGGTTTTTTAGTGCTGTAAATGCATTTTCAGCTCGCGCTGTACACATTTGCTATGAGAGGCATTATCTCATAAGGGAAATATTGGACAATCAAATTAATGACTGCCCAGGCTTCAGGATGTCTTTTTACACTATATAAAGGTGGAAATTTACATTGGAAACGTTTGGTTTAGCTGTTATAAAAGTTTGGTTTTTTAGTGCTGAAAATGCATTTTCAGCTCGCACTGTACACATTTGCTATGTGAGGCATTATCTCATAAGGGAAATACTGGACAATCAAATTAATGACTTCCCAGGCTTCAGGATGCATTTTTACACTCTATAAATGTGGAAATTTACATTGGAAACGTTTGGTTTAGCTGTTATAAAAGTTTGTTTTTTTAGTGCTGAAAATGCATTTTCAGCTCGCACTGTACACATTTGCTATGTGAGGCATTATCTCATAAGGGAAATACTGGACAATCAAATTAATGACTTCCCAGGCTTCAGGATGCATTTTTACACTCTATAAATGTGGAAATTTACATTGGAAACGTTTGGTTTAGCTGTTATAAAAGTTTGTTTTTTTAGTGCTGTAAATGCATTTTCAGCTCGCGCTGTACACATTTGCTATGTGAGGCATTATCTCATAAGGGAAATACTGGACAATCAAATTAATGACTGCCCAGGCTTCAGGATGTCTTTTTACACTATATAAAGGTGGAAATTTACATTGGAAACGTTTGGTTTAGCTGTTATAAAAGTTTGGTTTTTTAGTGCTGAAAATGCATTTTCAGCTCGCACTGTACACATTTGCTATGTGAGGCATTATCTCATAAGGGAAATACTGGACAATCAAATTAATGACTTCCCAGGCTTCAGGATGCCTTTTTACACTCTATAAATGTGGAAATTTACATTGGAAACGTTTGGTTTAGCTGTTAATGAAGTTTCGTTTTTTTAGTGCTGAAAATTCATTGTCTGCTGGCGCTGTACACTTTTTCTAAGTGTTGCAATATCTCATGAAGGAAATACTGGACAATCAAATTAATGACTTTCCAGGCTTCAGGATGCCTTTCTACACTATATAAAGGTGGAAATTTACATTGGAAACGTTTGGTTTAGCTGTTATAAAAGTTTGGTTTTTTAGTGCTGTAAATGCATTTTCAGCTCGCGCTGTACACATTTGCTATGAAAGGCATTATCTCATAAGGGAAATACTGGACAATCAAATTAATGACTGCCCAGGCTTCAGGATGTCTTTTTACACTATATAAAGGTGGAAATTTACATTGGAAACGTTTAGTTTAGCTGTTAAAGAAGTTTCGTTTTTTTAGTGCTGGAAATTCATTGTCTGCTGGCGCTGTACACTTTTTCTAAGTGTTGCAATATCTCATGAAGGAAATACTGGACAATCAAATTAAAGACTTTCCAGGCTTCAGGATGCCTTTTTACACTATATAAAGGTGGAAATTTACATTGGAAACGTTTGGTTTAGCTGTTATAAAAGTTTGGTTTTTTAGTGCTGTAAATGCATTTTCAGCTCGCGCTGTACACATTTGCTATGAGAGGCATTATCTCATAAGGGAAATATTGGACAATCAAATTAATGACTGCCCAGGCTTCAGGATGTCTTTTTACACTATATAAAGGTGGAAATTTACATTGGAAACATTTAGTTTAGCTGTTAATGAAGTTTCGTTTTTTTAGTGCTGAAAATTCATTGTCTGCTGGCGCTGTACACTTTTTCTAAGTGTTGCAATATCTCATGAAGGAAATACTGGACAATCAAATTAATGACTTTCCAGGCTTCAGGATGCCTTTCTACACTATATAAAGGTGGAAATTTACATTGGAAACGTTTGGTTTAGCTGTTATAAAAGTTTGGTTTTTTAGTGCTGTAAATGCATTTTCAGCTCGCGCTGTACACATTTGCTATGAGAGGCATTATCTCATAAGGGAAATATTGGACAATCAAATTAATGACTGCCCAGGCTTCAGGATGTCTTTTTACACTATATAAAGGTGGAAATTTACATTGGAAACGTTTGGTTTAGCTGTTATAAAAGTTTGGTTTTTTAGTGCTGAAAATGCATTTTCAGCTCGCACTGTACACATTTGCTATGTGAGGCATTATCTCATAAGGGAAATACTGGACAATCAAATTAATGACTTCCCAGGCTTCAGGATGCATTTTTACACTCTATAAATGTGGAAATTTACATTGGAAACGTTTGGTTTAGCTGTTATAAAAGTTTGTTTTTTTAGTGCTGTAAATGCATTTTCAGCTCGCGCTGTACACATTTGCTATGTGAGGCATTATCTCATAAGGGAAATACTGGACAATCAAATTAATGACTGCCCAGGCTTCAGGATGTCTTTTTACACTATATAAAGGTGGAAATTTACATTGGAAACGTTTGGTTTAGCTGTTATAAAAGTTTGGTTTTTTAGTGCTGAAAATGCATTTTCAGCTCGCACTGTACACATTTGCTATGTGAGGCATTATCTCATAAGGGAAATACTGGACAATCAAATTAATGACTTCCCAGGCTTCAGGATGCCTTTTTACACTCTATAAATGTGGAAATTTACATTGGAAACGTTTGGTTTAGCTGTTAATGAAGTTTCGTTTTTTTAGTGCTGAAAATTCATTGTCTGCTGGCGCTGTACACTTTTTCTAAGTGTTGCAATATCTCATGAAGGAAATACTGGACAATCAAATTAATGACTTTCCAGGCTTCAGGATGCCTTTCTACACTATATAAAGGTGGAAATTTACATTGGAAACGTTTGGTTTAGCTGTTATAAAAGTTTGGTTTTTTAGTGCTGTAAATGCATTTTCAGCTCGCGCTGTACACATTTGCTATGAAAGGCATTATCTCATAAGGGAAATACTGGACAATCAAATTAATGACTGCCCAGGCTTCAGGATGTCTTTTTACACTATATAAAGGTGGAAATTTACATTGGAAACGTTTAGTTTAGCTGTTAAAGAAGTTTCGTTTTTTTAGTGCTGGAAATTCATTGTCTGCTGGCGCTGTACACTTTTTCTAAGTGTTGCAATATCTCATGAAGGAAATACTGGACAATCAAATTAAAGACTTTCCAGGCTTCAGGATGCCTTTTTACACTATATAAAGGTGGAAATTTACATTGGAAACGTTTGGTTTAGCTGTTATAAAAGTTTGGTTTTTTAGTGCTGTAAATGCATTTTCAGCTCGCGCTGTACACATTTGCTATGAGAGGCATTATCTCATAAGGGAAATATTGGACAATCAAATTAATGACTGCCCAGGCTTCAGGATGTCTTTTTACACTATATAAAGGTGGAAATTTACATTGGAAACGTTTGGTTTAGCTGTTATAAAAGTTTGGTTTTTTAGTGCTGTAAATGCATTTTCAGCTCGCGCTGTACACATTTGCTATGAGAGGCATTATCTCATAAGGGAAATATTGGACAATCAAATTAATGACTGCCCAGGCTTCAGGATGTCTTTTTACACTATATAAAGGTGGAAATTTACATTGGAAACGTTTGGTTTAGCTGTTATAAAAGTTTGGTTTTTTAGTGCTGAAAATGCATTTTCAGCTCGCACTGTACACATTTGCTATGTGAGGCATTATCTCATAAGGGAAATACTGGACAATCAAATTAATGACTTCCCAGGCTTCAGGATGCATTTTTACACTCTATAAATGTGGAAATTTACATTGGAAACGTTTGGTTTAGCTGTTATAAAAGTTTGTTTTTTTAGTGCTGTAAATGCATTTTCAGCTCGCGCTGTACACATTTGCTATGTGAGGCATTATCTCATAAGGGAAATACTGGACAATCAAATTAATGACTGCCCAGGCTTCAGGATGTCTTTTTACACTATATAAAGGTGGAAATTTACATTGGAAACGTTTGGTTTAGCTGTTATAAAAGTTTGGTTTTTTAGTGCTGAAAATGCATTTTCAGCTCGCACTGTACACATTTGCTATGTGAGGCATTATCTCATAAGGGAAATACTGGACAATCAAATTAATGACTTCCCAGGCTTCAGGATGCCTTTTTACACTCTATAAATGTGGAAATTTACATTGGAAACGTTTGGTTTAGCTGTTAATGAAGTTTCGTTTTTTTAGTGCTGAAAATTCATTGTCTGCTGGCGCTGTACACTTTTTCTAAGTGTTGCAATATCTCATGAAGGAAATACTGGACAATCAAATTAATGACTTTCCAGGCTTCAGGATGCCTTTCTACACTATATAAAGGTGGAAATTTACATTGGAAACGTTTGGTTTAGCTGTTATAAAAGTTTGGTTTTTTAGTGCTGTAAATGCATTTTCAGCTCGCGCTGTACACATTTGCTATGAGAGGCATTATCTCATAAGGGAAATATTGGACAATCAAATTAATGACTGCCCAGGCTTCAGGATGTCTTTTTACACTATATAAAGGTGGAAATTTACATTGGAAACGTTTAGTTTAGCTGTTAATGAAGTTTCGTTTTTTTAGTGCTGGAAATTCATTGTCTGCTGGCGCTGTACACTTTTTCTAAGTGTTGCAATATCTCATGAAGGAAATACTGGACAATCAAATTAAAGACTTTCCAGGCTTCAGGATGCCTTTTTACACTATATAAAGGTGGAAATTTACATTGGAAACGTTTGGTTTAGCTGTTATAAAAGTTTGGTTTTTTAGTGCTGTAAATGCATTTTCAGCTCGCGCTGTACACATTTGCTATGAGAGGCATTATCTCATAAGGGAAATATTGGACAATCAAATTAATGACTGCCCAGGCTTCAGGATGTCTTTTTACACTATATAAAGGTGGAAATTTACATTGGAAACATTTAGTTTAGCTGTTAATGAAGTTTCGTTTTTTTAGTGCTGAAAATTCATTGTCTGCTGGCGCTGTACACTTTTTCTAAGTGTTGCAATATCTCATGAAGGAAATACTGGACAATCAAATTAATGACTTTCCAGGCTTCAGGATGCCTTTCTACACTATATAAAGGTGGAAATTTACATTGGAAACGTTTGGTTTAGCTGTTATAAAAGTTTGTTTTTTTAGTGCTGTAAATGCATTTTCAGCTCGCGCTGTACACATTTGCTATGAGAGGCATTATCTCATAAGGGAAATATTGGACAATCAAATTAATGACTGCCCAGGCTTCAGGATGTCTTTTTACACTATATAAAGGTGGAAATTTACATTGGAAACGTTTGGTTTAGCTGTTATAAAAGTTTGGTTTTTTAGTGCTGTAAATGCATTTTCAGCTCGCGCTGTACACATTTGCTATGAGAGGCATTATCTCATAAGGGAAATATTGGACAATCAAATTAATGGCTGCCCGGGCTTCAGGATGTCTTTTTACACTATATAAAGGTGGAAATTTACATTGGAAACGTTTAGTTTAGCTGTTAATGAAGTTTCGTTTTTTTAGTGCTGAAAATTCATTGTCTGCTGGCGCTGTACACTTTTTCTAAATGTTGCAATATCTCATGAAGGAAATACTGGACAATCAAATTAATGACTTTCCAGGCTTCAGGATGCCTTTCTACACTATATAAAGGTGGAAATTTACATTGGAAACGTTTGGTTTAGCTGTTATAAAAGTTTGGTTTTTTAGTGCTGTAAATGCATTTTCAGCTCGCGCTGTACACATTTGCTATGAGAGGCATTATCTCATAAGGGAAATATTGGACAATCAAATTAATGACTGCCCAGGCTTCAGGATGTCTTTTTACACTATATAAAGGAGGAAATTTACATTGGAAACGTTTGGTTTAGGTGTTATAAAAGTTTGGTTTTTTAGTGCTGAAAATGCATTTTCAGCTCGCGCTGTACACATTTGCAATGAGAGGCATTATCTCATAAGGGAAATACTGGACAATCAAATTAATGACTTCCCAGGCTTCAGGATGCCTTTTTACACTCTATAAATGTGGAAATTTACATTGGAAACGTTTGGTTTAGCTGTTAATGAAGTTTCGTTTTTTTTAGTGCTGAAAATTCATTGTCTGCTGGCGCTGTACACTTTTTCTAAGTGTTGCAATATCTCATGAAGGAAATACTGGACAATCAAATTAATGACTTTCCAGGCTTCAGGATGCCTTTCTACACTATATAAAGGTGGAAATTTACATTGGAAACGTTTGGTTTAGCTGTTATAAAAGTTTGGTTTTTTAGTGCTGTAAATGCATTTTCAGCTCGCGCTGTACACATTTGCTATGAGAGGCATTATCTCATAAGGGAAATATTGGACAATCAAATTAATGACTGCCCAGGCTTCAGGATGTCTTTTTACACTATATAAAGGTGGAAATTTACATTGGAAACGTTTGGTTTAGCTGTTATAAAAGTTTGTTTTTTTAGTGCTGTAAATGCATTTTCAGCTCGCACTGTACACATTTGCTATGAGAGGCATTATCTCATAAGGGAAATATTGGACAATCAAATTAATGACTGCCCAGGCTTCAGGATGTCCTTTTACACTATATAAAGGTGGAAATTTACATTGGAAACGTTTACTTTAGCTGTTAATGAAGTTTCGTTTATTTAGTGCTGAAAATTCATTGTCTGCTGGCGCTGTACACTTTTTCTAAGTGTTGCAATATCTCATGAAGGAAATACTGGACAATCAAATTAATGACTTTCCAGGCTTCAGGATGCCTTTCTACACTATATAAAGGTGGAAATTTACATTGGAAACGTTTGGTTTAGCTGTTATAAAAGTTTGTTTTTTTAGTGCTGTAAATGCATTTTCAGCTCGCACTGTACACATTTGCTATGTGAGGCATTATCTCATAAGGGAAATACTGGACAATCAAATTAATGACTTCCCAGGCTTCAGGATGCCTTTTTACACTCTATAAATGTGGAAATTTACATTGGAAACGTTTGGTTTAGCTGTTAATGAAGTTTCGTTTTTTTTAGTGCTGAAAATTCATTGTCTGCTGGCGCTGTACACTTTTTCTAAGTGTTGCAATATCTCATGAAGGAAATACTGGACAATCAAATTAATGACTTTCCAGGCTTCAGGATGCCTTTCTACACTATATAAAGGTGGAAATTTACATTGGAAACGTTTGGTTTAGCTGTTATAAAAGTTTGTTTTTTTAGTGCTGTAAATGCATTTTCAGCTCGCGCTGTACACATTTGCTATGAGAGGCATTATCTCATAAGGGAAATATTGGACAATCAAATTAATGACTGCCCAGGCTTCAGGATGTCTTTTTACACTATATAAAGGTGGAAATTTACATTGGAAACGTTTGGTTTAGCTGTTATAAAAGTTTGTTTTTTTAGTGCTGTAAATGCATTTTCAGCTCGCACTGTACACATTTGCTATGAGAGGCATTATCTCATAAGGGAAATATTGGACAATCAAATTAATGACTGCCCAGGCTTCAGGATGTCTTTTTACACTATATAAAGGTGGAAATTTACATTGGAAACGTTTACTTTAGCTGTTAATGAAGTTTCGTTTATTTAGTGCTGAAAATTCATTGTCTGCTGGCGCTGTACACTTTTTCTAAGTGTTGCAATATCTCATGAAGGAAATACTGGACAATCAAATTAATGACTTTCCAGGCTTCAGGATGCCTTTCTACACTATATAAAGGTGGAAATTTACATTGGAAACGTTTGGTTTAGCTATTATAAAAGTTTGTTTTTTTAGTGCTGTAAATGCATTTTCAGCTCGCACTGTACACATTTGCTATGTGAGGCATTATCTCATAAGGGAAATACTGGACAATCAAATTAATGACTTCCCAGGCTTCAGGATGCCTTTTTACACTCTATAAATGTGGAAATTTACATTGGAAACGTTTGGTTTAGCTGTTAATGAAGTTTCGTTTTTTTAGTGCTGAAAATTCATTGTCTGCTGGCGCTGTACACTTTTTCTAAGTGTTGCAATATCTCATGAAGGAAATACTGGACAATCAAATTAATGACTTTCCAGGCTTCAGGATGCCTTTCTACACTATATAAAGGTGGAAATTTACATTGGAAACGTTTGGTTTAGCTGTTATAAAAGTTTGGTTTTTTAGTGCTGTAAATGCATTTTCAGCTCGCGCTGTACACATTTGCTATGAGAGGCATTATCTCATAAGGGAAATATTGGACAATCAAATTAATGACTGCCCAGGCTTCAGGATGTCTTTTTACACTATATAAAGGTGGAAATTTACATTGGAAACGTTTGGTTTAGCTGTTATAAAAGTTTGTTTTTTTAGTGCTGTAAATGCATTTTCAGCTCGCACTGTACACATTTGCTATGAGAGGCATTATCTCATAAGGGAAATATTGGACAATCAAATTAATGACTGCCCAGGCTTCAGGATGTCTTTTTACACTATATAAAGGTGGAAATTTACATTGGAAACGTTTGGTTTAGCTGTTATAAAAGTTTGTTTTTTTAGTGCTGTAAATGCATTTTCAGCTCGCACTGTACACATTTGCTATGAGAGGCATTATCTCATAAGGGAAATATTGGACAATCAAATTAATGACTGCCCAGGCTTCAGGATGTCTTTTTACACTATATAAAGGTGGAAATTTACATTGGAAACGTTTAGTTTAGCTGTTAATGAAGTATCGTTTTTTTAGTGCTGAAAATTCATTGTCTACTGGCGCTGTACACTTTTTCTAAGTGTTGCAATATCTCATGAAGGAAATACTGGACAATCAAATTAATGACTTTCCAGGCTTCAGGATGCCTTTCTACACTATATAAAGGTGGAAATTTACATTGGAAACGTTTGGTTTAGCTGTTATAAAAGTTTGGTTTTTTAGTGCTGTAAATGCATTTTCAGCTCGCGCTGTACACATTTGCTATGAGAGGCATTATCTCATAAGGGAAATATTGGACAATCAAATTAATGACTGCCCAGGCTTCAGGATGTCTTTTTACACTATATAAAGGTGGAAATTTACATTGGAAACGTTTGGTTTAGCTGTTATAAAAGTTTGGTTTTTTAGTGCTGAAAATGCATTTTCAGCTCGCACTGTACACATTTGCTATGTGAGGCATTATCTCATAAGGGAAATACTGGACAATCAAATTAATGACTTCCCAGGCTTCAGGATGCATTTTTACACTCTATAAATGTGGAAATTTACATTGGAAACGTTTGGTTTAGCTGTTATAAAAGTTTGTTTTTTTAGTGCTGTAAATGCATTTTCAGCTCGCGCTGTACACATTTGCTATGTGAGGCATTATCTCATAAGGGAAATATTGGACAATCAAATTAATGACTGCCCAGGCTTCAGGATGTCTTTTTACACTATATAAAGGTGGAAATTTACATTGGAAACATTTAGTTTAGCTGTTAATGAAGTTTCGTTTTTTTAGTGCTGAAAATTCATTGTCTGCTGGCGCTGTACACTTTTTCTAAGTGTTGCAATATCTCATGAAGGAAATACTGGACAATCAAATTAATGACTTTCCAGGCTTCAGGATGCCTTTCTACACTATATAAAGGTGGAAATTTACATTGGAAACGTTTGGTTTAGCTGTTATAAAAGTTTGTTTTTTTAGTGCTGTAAATGCATTTTCAGCTCGCGCTGTACACATTTGCTATGAGAGGCATTATCTCATAAGGGAAATATTGGACAATCAAATTAATGACTGCCCAGGCTTCAGGATGTCTTTTTACACTATATAAAGGTGGAAATTTACATTGGAAACGTTTGGTTTAGCTGTTATAAAAGTTTGGTTTTTTAGTGCTGTAAATGCATTTTCAGCTCGCGCTGTACACATTTGCTATGAGAGGCATTATCTCATAAGGGAAATATTGGACAATCAAATTAATGGCTGCCCGGGCTTCAGGATGTCTTTTTACACTATATAAAGGTGGAAATTTACATTGGAAACGTTTAGTTTAGCTGTTAATGAAGTTTCGTTTTTTTAGTGCTGAAAATTCATTGTCTGCTGGCGCTGTACACTTTTTCTAAATGTTGCAATATCTCATGAAGGAAATACTGGACAATCAAATTAATGACTTTCCAGGCTTCAGGATGCCTTTCTACACTATATAAAGGTGGAAATTTACATTGGAAACGTTTGGTTTAGCTGTTATAAAAGTTTGGTTTTTTAGTGCTGTAAATGCATTTTCAGCTCGCGCTGTACACATTTGCTATGAGAGGCATTATCTCATAAGGGAAATATTGGACAATCAAATTAATGACTGCCCAGGCTTCAGGATGTCTTTTTACACTATATAAAGGAGGAAATTTACATTGGAAACGTTTGGTTTAGGTGTTATAAAAGTTTGGTTTTTTAGTGCTGAAAATGCATTTTCAGCTCGCGCTGTACACATTTGCAATGAGAGGCATTATCTCATAAGGGAAATACTGGACAATCAAATTAATGACTTCCCAGGCTTCAGGATGCCTTTTTACACTCTATAAATGTGGAAATTTACATTGGAAACGTTTGGTTTAGCTGTTAATGAAGTTTCGTTTTTTTTAGTGCTGAAAATTCATTGTCTGCTGGCGCTGTACACTTTTTCTAAGTGTTGCAATATCTCATGAAGGAAATACTGGACAATCAAATTAATGACTTTCCAGGCTTCAGGATGCCTTTCTACACTATATAAAGGTGGAAATTTACATTGGAAACGTTTGGTTTAGCTGTTATAAAAGTTTGGTTTTTTAGTGCTGTAAATGCATTTTCAGCTCGCGCTGTACACATTTGCTATGAGAGGCATTATCTCATAAGGGAAATATTGGACAATCAAATTAATGACTGCCCAGGCTTCAGGATGTCTTTTTACACTATATAAAGGTGGAAATTTACATTGGAAACGTTTGGTTTAGCTGTTATAAAAGTTTGTTTTTTTAGTGCTGTAAATGCATTTTCAGCTCGCACTGTACACATTTGCTATGAGAGGCATTATCTCATAAGGGAAATATTGGACAATCAAATTAATGACTGCCCAGGCTTCAGGATGTCCT
The DNA here is from genome assembly GCF_059441095.1 of Idiotropiscis lumnitzeri. Lineage (NCBI taxonomy): Eukaryota > Metazoa > Chordata > Actinopteri > Syngnathiformes > Syngnathidae > Idiotropiscis > Idiotropiscis lumnitzeri. Next base: position 112,121 of record NW_028283708.1, read on the forward strand.
TTTACACTATATAAAGGTGGAAATTTACATTGGAAACGTTTACTTTAGCTGTTAATGAAGTTTCGTTTATTTAGTGCTGAAAATTCATTGTCTGCTGGCGCTGTACACTTTTTCTAAGTGTTGCAATATCTCATGAAGGAAATACTGGACAATCAAATTAATGACTTTCCAGGCTTCAGGATGCCTTTCTACACTATATAAAGGTGGAAATTTACATTGGAAACGTTTGGTTTAGCTGTTATAAAAGTTTGTTTTTTTAGTGCTGTAAATGCATTTTCAGCTCGCACTGTACACATTTGCTATGTGAGGCATTATCTCATAAGGGAAATACTGGACAATCAAATTAATGACTTCCCAGGCTTCAGGATGCCTTTTTACACTCTATAAATGTGGAAATTTACATTGGAAACGTTTGGTTTAGCTGTTAATGAAGTTTCGTTTTTTTTAGTGCTGAAAATTCATTGTCTGCTGGCGCTGTACACTTTTTCTAAGTGTTGCAATATCTCATGAAGGAAATACTGGACAATCAAATTAATGACTTTCCAGGCTTCAGGATGCCTTTCTACACTATATAAAGGTGGAAATTTACATTGGAAACGTTTGGTTTAGCTGTTATAAAAGTTTGTTTTTTTAGTGCTGTAAATGCATTTTCAGCTCGCGCTGTACACATTTGCTATGAGAGGCATTATCTCATAAGGGAAATATTGGACAATCAAATTAATGACTGCCCAGGCTTCAGGATGTCTTTTTACACTATATAAAGGTGGAAATTTACATTGGAAACGTTTGGTTTAGCTGTTATAAAAGTTTGTTTTTTTAGTGCTGTAAATGCATTTTCAGCTCGCACTGTACACATTTGCTATGAGAGGCATTATCTCATAAGGGAAATATTGGACAATCAAATTAATGACTGCCCAGGCTTCAGGATGTCTTTTTACACTATATAAAGGTGGAAATTTACATTGGAAACGTTTACTTTAGCTGTTAATGAAGTTTCGTTTATTTAGTGCTGAAAATTCATTGTCTGCTGGCGCTGTACACTTTTTCTAAGTGTTGCAATATCTCATGAAGGAAATACTGGACAATCAAATTAATGACTTTCCAGGCTTCAGGATGCCTTTCTACACTATATAAAGGTGGAAATTTACATTGGAAACGTTTGGTTTAGCTGTTATAAAAGTTTGTTTTTTTAGTGCTGTAAATGCATTTTCAGCTCGCACTGTACACATTTGCTATGTGAGGCATTATCTCATAAGGGAAATACTGGACAATCAAATTAATGACTTCCCAGGCTTCAGGATGCCTTTTTACACTCTATAAATGTGGAAATTTACATTGGAAACGTTTGGTTTAGCTGTTAATGAAGTTTCGTTTTTTTAGTGCTGAAAATTCATTGTCTGCTGGCGCTGTACACTTTTTCTAAGTGTTGCAATATCTCATGAAGGAAATACTGGACAATCAAATTAATGACTTTCCAGGCTTCAGGATGCCTTTCTACACTATATAAAGGTGGAAATTTACATTGGAAACGTTTGGTTTAGCTGTTATAAAAGTTTGGTTTTTTAGTGCTGTAAATGCATTTTCAGCTCGCGCTGTACACATTTGCTATGAGAGGCATTATCTCATAAGGGAAATATTGGACAATCAAATTAATGACTGCCCAGGCTTCAGGATGTCTTTTTACACTATATAAAGGTGGAAATTTACATTGGAAACGTTTGGTTTAGCTGTTATAAAAGTTTGTTTTTTTAGTGCTGTAAATGCATTTTCAGCTCGCACTGTACACATTTGCTATGAGAGGCATTATCTCATAAGGGAAATATTGGACAATCAAATTAATGACTGCCCAGGCTTCAGGATGTCTTTTTACACTATATAAAGGTGGAAATTTACATTGGAAACGTTTGGTTTAGCTGTTATAAAAGTTTGTTTTTTTAGTGCTGTAAATGCATTTTCAGCTCGCACTGTACACATTTGCTATGAGAGGCATTATCTCATAAGGGAAATATTGGACAATCAAATTAATGACTGCCCAGGCTTCAGGATGTCTTTTTACACTATATAAAGGTGGAAATTTACATTGGAAACGTTTAGTTTAGCTGTTAATGAAGTATCGTTTTTTTAGTGCTGAAAATTCATTGTCTACTGGCGCTGTACACTTTTTCTAAGTGTTGCAATATCTCATGAAGGAAATACTGGACAATCAAATTAATGACTTTCCAGGCTTCAGGATGCCTTTCTACACTATATAAAGGTGGAAATTTACATTGGAAACGTTTGGTTTAGCTGTTATAAAAGTTTGGTTTTTTAGTGCTGTAAATGCATTTTCAGCTCGCGCTGTACACATTTGCTATGAGAGGCATTATCTCATAAGGGAAATATTGGACAATCAAATTAATGACTGCCCAGGCTTCAGGATGTCTTTTTACACTATATAAAGGTGGAAATTTACATTGGAAACGTTTGGTTTAGCTGTTATAAAAGTTTGGTTTTTTAGTGCTGAAAATGCATTTTCAGCTCGCACTGTACACATTTGCTATGTGAGGCATTATCTCATAAGGGAAATACTGGACAATCAAATTAATGACTTCCCAGGCTTCAGGATGCATTTTTACACTCTATAAATGTGGAAATTTACATTGGAAACGTTTGGTTTAGCTGTTATAAAAGTTTGTTTTTTTAGTGCTGTAAATGCATTTTCAGCTCGCGCTGTACACATTTGCTATGTGAGGCATTATCTCATAAGGGAAATACTGGACAATCAAATTAATGACTGCCCAGGCTTCAGGATGTCTTTTTACACTATATAAAGGTGGAAATTTACATTGGAAACGTTTGGTCTAGCTGTTATAAAAGTTTGGTTTTTTAGTGCTGAAAATGCATTTTCAGCTCGCACTGTACACATTTGCTATGTGAGGCATTATCTCATAAGGGAAATACTGGACAATCAAATTAATGACTTCCCAGGCTTCAGGATGCCTTTTTACACTCTATAAATGTGGAAATTTACATTGGAAACGTTTGGTTTAGCTGTTAATGAAGTTTCGTTTTTTTAGTGCTGAAAATTCATTGTCTGCTGGCGCTGTACACTTTTTCTAAGTGTTGCAATATCTCATGAAGGAAATACTGGACAATCAAATTAATGACTTTCCAGGCTTCAGGATGCCTTTCTACACTATATAAAGGTGGAAATTTACATTGGAAACGTTTGGTTTAGCTGTTATAAAAGTTTGGTTTTTTAGTGCTGTAAATGCATTTTCAGCTCGCGCTGTACACATTTGCTATGAGAGGCATTATCTCATAAGGGAAATATTGGACAATCAAATTAATGACTGCCCAGGCTTCAGGATGTCTTTTTACACTATATAAAGGTGGAAATTTACATTGGAAACGTTTAGTTTAGCTGTTAATGAAGTTTCGTTTTTTTAGTGCTGGAAATTCATTGTCTGCTGGCGCTGTACACTTTTTCTAAGTGTTGCAATATCTCATGAAGGAAATACTGGACAATCAAATTAATGACTTTCCAGGCTTCAGGATGCCTTTCTACACTATATAAAGGTGGAAATTTACATTGGAAACGTTTGGTTTAGCTGTTATAAAAGTTTGGTTTTTTAGTGCTGTAAATGCATTTTCAGCTCGCGCTGTACACATTTGCTATGAAAGGCATTATCTCATAAGGGAAATATTGGACAATCAAATTAATGACTGCCCAGGCTTCAGGATGTCTTTTTACACTATATAAAGGTGGAAATTTACATTGGAAACGTTTAGTTTAGCTGTTAATGAAGTTTCGGTTTTTTAGTGCTGAAAATTCATTGTCTGCTGGCGCTGTACACTTTTTCTAAGTGTTGCAATATCTCATGAAGGAAATACTGGACAATCAAATTAATCACTTTCCAGGCTTCAGGATGCCTTTCTACACTATATAAAGGTGGAAATGTACATTGGAAACGTTTGGTTTAGCTGTTATAAAAGTTTGGTTTTTTAGTGCTGTAAATGCATTTTCAGCTCGCGCTGTACACATTTGCTATGAGAGGCATTATCTCAGAAGGGAAATATTGGACAATCAAATTAATGACTGCCCAGGCTTCAGGATGTCTTTTTACACTATATAAAGGTGGAAATTTACATTGGAAACGTTTAGTTTAGCTGTTAATGAAGTTTCGTTTTTTTAGTGCTGGAAATTCATTGTCTGCTGGCGCTGTACACTTTTTCTAAGTGTTGCAATATCTCATGAAGGAAATACTGGACAATCAAATTAAAGACTTTCCAGGCTTCAGGATGCCTTTTTACACTATATAAAGGTGGAAATTTACATTGGAAACGTTTGGTTTAGCTGTTATAAAAGTTTGGTTTTTTAGTGCTGTAAATGCATTTTCAGCTCGCGCTGTACACATTTGCTATGAGAGGCATTATCTCATAAGGGAAATATTGGACAATCAAATTAATGACTGCCCAGGCTTCAGGATGTCTTTTTACACTATATAAAGGTGGAAATTTACATTGGAAACATTTAGTTTAGCTGTTAATGAAGTTTCGTTTTTTTAGTGCTGAAAATTCATTGTCTGCTGGCGCTGTACACTTTTTCTAAGTGTTGCAATATCTCATGAAGGAAATACTGGACAATCAAATTAATGACTTTCCAGGCTTCAGGATGCCTTTCTACACTATATAAAGGTGGAAATTTACATTGGAAACGTTTGGTTTAGCTGTTATAAAAGTTTGTTTTTTTAGTGCTGTAAATGCATTTTCAGCTCGCGCTGTACACATTTGCTATGAGAGGCATTATCTCATAAGGGAAATATTGGACAATCAAATTAATGACTGCCCAGGCTTCAGGATGTCTTTTTACACTATATAAAGGTGGAAATTTACATTGGAAACGTTTGGTTTAGCTGTTATAAAAGTTTGGTTTTTTAGTGCTGTAAATGCATTTTCAGCTCGCGCTGTACACATTTGCTATGAGAGGCATTATCTCATAAGGGAAATATTGGACAATCAAATTAATGGCTGCCCGGGCTTCAGGATGTCTTTTTACACTATATAAAGGTGGAAATTTACATTGGAAACGTTTAGTTTAGCTGTTAATGAAGTTTCGTTTTTTTAGTGCTGAAAATTCATTGTCTGCTGGCGCTGTACACTTTTTCTAAATGTTGCAATATCTCATGAAGGAAATACTGGACAATCAAATTAATGACTTTCCAGGCTTCAGGATGCCTTTCTACACTATATAAAGGTGGAAATTTACATTGGAAACGTTTGGTTTAGCTGTTTATAAAAGTTTGGTTTTTTAGTGCTGTAAATGCATTTTCAGCTCGCGCTGTACACATTTGCTATGAGAGGCATTATCTCATAAGGGAAATATTGGACAATCAAATTAATGACTGCCCAGGCTTCAGGATGTCTTTTTACACTATATAAAGGAGGAAATTTACATTGGAAACGTTTGGTTTAGGTGTTATAAAAGTTTGGTTTTTTAGTGCTGAAAATGCATTTTCAGCTCGCGCTGTACACATTTGCAATGAGAGGCATTATCTCATAAGGGAAATACTGGACAATCAAATTAATGACTTCCCAGGCTTCAGGATGCCTTTTTACACTCTATAAATGTGGAAATTTACATTGGAAACGTTTGGTTTAGCTGTTAATGAAGTTTCGTTTTTTTTAGTGCTGAAAATTCATTGTCTGCTGGCGCTGTACACTTTTTCTCAGTGTTGCAATATCTCATGAAGGAAATACTGGACAATCAAATTAATGACTTTCCAGGCTTCAGGATGCCTTTCTACACTATATAAAGGTGGAAATTTACATTGGAAACGTTTGGTTTAGCTGTTATAAAAGTTTGTTTTTTTAGTGCTGTAAATGCATTTTCAGCTCGCGCTGTACACATTTGCTATGAGAGGCATTATCTCATAAGGGAAATATTGGACAATCAAATTAATGACTGCCCAGGCTTCAGGATGTCTTTTTACACTATATAAAGGTGGAAATTTACATTGGAAACGTTTGGTTTAGCTGTTATAAAAGTTTGTTTTTTTAGTGCTGTAAATGCATTTTCAGCTCGCACTGTACACATTTGCTATGAGAGGCATTATCTCATAAGGGAAATATTGGACAATCAAATTAATGACTGCCCAGGCTTCAGGATGTCTTTTTACACTATATAAAGGTGGAAATTTACATTGGAAACGTTTACTTTAGCTGTTAATGAAGTTTCGTTTATTTAGTGCTGAAAATTCATTGTCTGCTGGCGCTGTACACTTTTTCTAAGTGTTGCAATATCTCATGAAGGAAATACTGGACAATCAAATTAATGACTTTCCAGGCTTCAGGATGCCTTTCTACACTATATAAAGGTGGAAATTTACATTGGAAACGTTTGGTTTAGCTGTTATAAAAGTTTGTTTTTTTAGTGCTGTAAATGCATTTTCAGCTCGCACTGTACACATTTGCTATGTGAGGCATTATCTCATAAGGGAAATATTGGACAATCAAATTAATGACTGCCCAGGCTTCAGGATGTCTTTTTACACTATATAAAGGTGGAAATTTACATTGGAAACGTTTGGTTTAGCTGTTATAAAAGTTTGGTTTTTTAGTGCTGTAAATGCATTTTCAGCTCGCGCTGTACACATTTGCTATGAGAGGCATTATCCCATAAGGGAAATATTGGACAATCAAATTAATGGCTGCCCGGGCTTCAGGATGTCTTTTTACACTATATAAAGGTGGAAATTTACATTGGAAACGTTTAGTTTAGCTGTTAATGAAGTTTCGTTTTTTTAGTGCTGAAAATTCATTGTCTGCTGGCGCTGTACACTTTTTCTAAATGTTGCAATATCTCATGAAGGAAATACTGGACAATCAAATTAATGACTTTCCAGGCTTCAGGATGCCTTTCTACACTATATAAAGGTGGAAATTTACATTGGAAACGTTTGGTTTAGCTGTTATAAAAGTTTGGTTTTTTAGTGCTGTAAATGCATTTTCAGCTCGCGCTGTACACATTTGCTATGAGAGGCATTATCTCATAAGGGAAATATTGGACAATCAAATTAATGACTGCCCAGGCTTCAGGATGTCTTTTTACACTATATAAAGGAGGAAATTTACATTGGAAACGTTTGGTTTAGGTGTTATAAAAGTTTGGTTTTTTAGTGCTGAAAATGCATTTTCAGCTCGCGCTGTACACATTTGCAATGAGAGGCATTATCTCATAAGGGAAATACTGGACAATCAAATTAATGACTTCCCAGGCTTCAGGATGCCTTTTTACACTCTATAAATGTGGAAATTTACATTGGAAACGTTTGGTTTAGCTGTTAATGAAGTTTCGTTTTTTTTAGTGCTGAAAATTCATTGTCTGCTGGCGCTGTACACTTTTTCTCAGTGTTGCAATATCTCATGAAGGAAATACTGGACAATCAAATTAATGACTTTCCAGGCTTCAGGATGCCTTTCTACACTATATAAAGGTGGAAATTTACATTGGAAACGTTTGGTTTAGCTGTTATAAAAGTTTGTTTTTTTAGTGCTGTAAATGCATTTTCAGCTCGCGCTGTACACATTTGCTATGAGAGGCATTATCTCATAAGGGAAATATTGGACAATCAAATTAATGACTGCCCAGGCTTCAGGATGTCTTTTTACACTATATAAAGGTGGAAATTTACATTGGAAACGTTTGGTTTAGCTGTTATAAAAGTTTGTTTTTTTAGTGCTGTAAATGCATTTTCAGCTCGCACTGTACACATTTGCTATGAGAGGCATTATCTCATAAGGGAAATATTGGACAATCAAATTAATGACTGCCCAGGCTTCAGGATGTCTTTTTACACTATATAAAGGTGGAAATTTACATTGGAAACGTTTACTTTAGCTGTTAATGAAGTTTCGTTTATTTAGTGCTGAAAATTCATTGTCTGCTGGCGCTGTACACTTTTTCTAAGTGTTGCAATATCTCATGAAGGAAATACTGGACAATCAAATTAATGACTTTCCAGGCTTCAGGATGCCTTTCTACACTATATAAAGGTGGAAATTTACATTGGAAACGTTTGGTTTAGCTGTTATAAAAGTTTGTTTTTTTAGTGCTGTAAATGCATTTTCAGCTCGCACTGTACACATTTGCTATGTGAGGCATTATCTCATAAGGGAAATACTGGACAATCAAATTAATGACTTCCCAGGCTTCAGGATGCCTTTTTACACTCTATAAATGTGGAAATTTACATTGGAAACGTTTGGTTTAGCTGTTAATGAAGTTTCGTTTTTTTTAGTGCTGAAAATTCATTGTCTGCTGGCGCTGTACACTTTTTCTAAGTGTTGCAATATCTCATGAAGGAAATACTGGACAATCAAATTAATGACTTTCCAGGCTTCAGGATGCCTTTCTACACTATATAAAGGTGGAAATTTACATTGGAAACGTTTGGTTTAGCTGTTATAAAAGTTTGGTTTTTTAGTGCTGTAAATGCATTTTCAGCTCGCGCTGTACACATTTGCTATGAGAGGCATTATCTCATAAGGGAAATATTGGACAATCAAATTAATGACTGCCCAGGCTTCAGGATGTCTTTTTACACTATATAAAGGTGGAAATTTACATTGGAAACGTTTGGTTTAGCTGTTATAAAAGTTTGTTTTTTTAGTGCTGTAAATGCATTTTCAGCTCGCACTGTACACATTTGCTATGAGAGGCATTATCTCATAAGGGAAATATTGGACAATCAAATTAATGACTGCCCAGGCTTCAGGATGTCTTTTTACACTATATAAAGGTGGAAATTTACATTGGAAACGTTTACTTTAGCTGTTAATGAAGTTTCGTTTATTTAGTGCTGAAAATTCATTGTCTGCTGGCGCTGTACACTTTTTCTAAGTGTTGCAATATCTCATGAAGGAAATACTGGACAATCAAATTAATGACTTTCCAGGCTTCAGGATGCCTTTCTACACTATATAAAGGTGGAAATTTACATTGGAAACGTTTGGTTTAGCTGTTATAAAAGTTTGTTTTTTTAGTGCTGTAAATGCATTTTCAGCTCGCACTGTACACATTTGCTATGTGAGGCATTATCTCATAAGGGAAATACTGGACAATCAAATTAATGACTTCCCAGGCTTCAGGATGCCTTTTTACACTCTATAAATGTGGAAATTTACATTGGAAACGTTTGGTTTAGCTGTTAATGAAGTTTCGTTTTTTTAGTGCTGAAAATTCATTGTCTGCTGGCGCTGTACACTTTTTCTAAGTGTTGCAATATCTCATGAAGGAAATACTGGACAATCAAATTAATGACTTTCCAGGCTTCAGGATGCCTTTCTACACTATATAAAGGTGGAAATTTACATTGGAAACGTTTGGTTTAGCTGTTATAAAAGTTTGGTTTTTTAGTGCTGTAAATGCATTTTCAGCTCGCGCTGTACACATTTGCTATGAGAGGCATTATCTCATAAGGGAAATATTGGACAATCAAATTAATGACTGCCCAGGCTTCAGGATGTCTTTTTACACTATATAAAGGTGGAAATTTACATTGGAAACGTTTGGTTTAGCTGTTATAAAAGTTTGTTTTTTTAGTGCTGTAAATGCATTTTCAGCTCGCACTGTACACATTTGCTATGAGAGGCATTATCTCATAAGGGAAATATTGGACAATCAAATTAATGACTGCCCAGGCTTCAGGATGTCTTTTTACACTATATAAAGGTGGAAATTTACATTGGAAACGTTTGGTTTAGCTGTTATAAAAGTTTGTTTTTTTAGTGCTGTAAATGCATTTTCAGCTCGCACTGTACACATTTGCTATGAGAGGCATTATCTCATAAGGGAAATATTGGACAATCAAATTAATGACTGCCCAGGCTTCAGGATGTCTTTTTACACTATATAAAGGTGGAAATTTACATTTGAAACGTTTGGTTTAGCTGTTATAAAAGTTTGGTTTTTTAGTGCTGAAAATGCATTTTCAGCTCGCGCTGTACACATTTGCTATGAGAGGCATTATCTCATAAGGGAAATATTGGACAATCAAATTAATGACTGCCCAGGCTTCAGGATGTCCTTTTACACTATATAAAGGTGGAAATTTACATTGGAAACGTTTGGTTTAGCTGTTATAAAAGTTTGGTTTTTTAGTGCTGTAAATGCATTTTCAGCTCGCGCTGTACACATTTGCTATGAGAGGCATTATCTCATAAGGGAAATATTGGACAATCAAATTAATGACTGCCCAGGCTTCAGGATGTCTTTTTACACTATATAAAGGTGGAAATTTACATTGGAAACGTTTGGTTTAGGTGTTATATAAGTTTGTTTTTTTAGTGCTGAAAATGCATTTTCAGCTCGCACTGTACACATTTGCTATGTGAGGCATTATCTCATAAGGGAAATACTGGACAATCAAATTAATGACTTCCCAGGCTTCAGGATGCCTTTTTACACTATATAAAGGTGGAAATTTACATTGGAAACGTTTGGTTTAGCTGTTATAAAAGTTTGGTTTTTTTAGTGCTGAAAATTCATTGTCTGCTGGCGCTGTACACTTTTTCTAAGTGTTGCAATATCTCATGAAGGAAATACTGGACAATCAAATTAATGACTTTCCAGGCTCCAGGATGCCTTTCTACACTATATAAAGGTGGAAATTTACATTGGAAACGTTTGGTTTAGCTGTTATAAAAGTTTGGTTTTTTAGTGCTGTAAATGCATTTTCAGCTCGCGCTGTACACATTTGCTATGAGAGGCATTATCTCATAAGGGAAATATTGGACAATCATATTAATGACTGCCCAGGCTTCAGGATGTCTTTTTACACTATATAAAGGTGGAAATTTACATTGGAAACGTTTAGTTGAGCTGTTAATGAAGTATCGTTTTTTTAGTGCTGAAAATTCATTGTCTACTGGCGCTGTACACTTTTTCTAAGTGTTGCAATTACTCATGAAGGAAATACTGGACAATCAAATTAATGACTTTCCAGGCTTCAGGATGCCTTTCTACACTAGATAAAGGTGGAAATTTACATTGGAAACGTTTGGTTTAGCTGTTATAAAAGTTTGTTTTTTTAGTGCTGTAAATGCATTTTCAGCTCGCACTGTACACATTTGCTATGAGAGGCATTATCTCATAAGGGAAATATTGGACAATCAAATTAATGACTGCCCAGGCTTCAGGATGTCTTTTTACACTATATAAAGGTGGAAATTTACATTGGAAACGTTTACTTTAGCTGTTAATGAAGTTTCGTTTATTTAGTGCTGAAAATTCATTGTCTGCTGGCGCTGTACACTTTTTCTAAGTGTTGCAATATCTCATGAAGGAAATACTGGACAATCAAATTAATGACTTTCCAGGCTTCAGGATGCCTTTCTACACTATATAAAGGTGGAAATTTACATTGGAAACGTTTGGTTTAGCTGTTATAAAAGTTTGTTTTTTTAGTGCTGTAAATGCATTTTCAGCTCGCACTGTACACATTTGCTATGAGAGGCATTATCTCATAAGGGAAATATTGGACAATCAAATTAATGACTGCCCAGGCTTCAGGATGTCTTTTTACACTATATAAAGGTGGAAATTTACATTGGAAACGTTTGGTTTAGCTGTTATAAAAGTTTGTTTTTTTAGTGCTGTAAATGCATTTTCAGCTCGCACTGTACACATTTGCTATGAGAGGCATTATCTCATAAGGGAAATATTGGACAATCAAATTAATGACTGCCCAGGCTTCAGGATGTCTTTTTACACTATATAAAGGTGGAAATTTACATTTGAAACGTTTGGTTTAGCTGTTATAAAAGTTTGGTTTTTTAGTGCTGAAAATGCATTTTCAGCTCGCGCTGTACACATTTGCTATGAGAGGCATTATCTCATAAGGGAAATATTGGACAATCAAATTAATGACTGCCCAGGCTTCAGGATGTCTTTTTACACTATATAAAGGTGGAAATTTACATTGGAAACGTTTGGTTTAGCTGTTATAAAAGTTTGGTTTTTTAGTGCTGTAAATGCATTTTCAGCTCGCGCTGTACACATTTGCTATGAGAGGCATTATCTCATAAGGGAAATATTGGACAATCAAATTAATGACTGCCCAGGCTTCAGGATGTCTTTTTACACTATATAAAGGTGGAAATTTACATTGGAAACGTTTGGTTTAGGTGTTATATAAGTTTGTTTTTTTAGTGCTGAAAATGCATTTTCAGCTCGCACTGTACACATTTGCTATGTGAGGCATTATCTCATAAGGGAAATACTGGACAATCAAATTAATGACTTCCCAGGCTTCAGGATGCCTTTTTACACTATATAAAGGTGGAAATTTACATTGGAAACGTTTGGTTTAGCTGTTATAAAAGTTTGGTTTTTTTAGTGCTGAAAATTCATTGTCTGCTGGCGCTGTACACTTTTTCTAAGTGTTGCAATATCTCATGAAGGAAATACTGGACAATCAAATTAATGACTTTCCAGGCTCCAGGATGCCTTTCTACACTATATAAAGGTGGAAATTTACATTGGAAACGTTTGGTTTAGCTGTTATAAAAGTTTGGTTTTTTAGTGCTGTAAATGCATTTTCAGCTCGCGCTGTACACATTTGCTATGAGAGGCATTATCTCATAAGGGAAATATTGGACAATCATATTAATGACTGCCCAGGCTTCAGGATGTCTTTTTACACTATTTAAAGGTGGAAATTTACATTGGAAACGTTTAGTTGAGCTGTTAATGAAGTATCGTTTTTTTAGTGCTGAAAATTCATTGTCTACTGGCGCTGTACACTTTTTCTAAGTGTTGCAATATCTCATGAAGGAAATACTGGACAATCAAATTAATGACTTTCCAGGCTTCAGGATGCCTTTCTACACTATATAAAGGTGGAAATTTACATTGGAAACGTTTGGTTTAGCTGTTATAAAAGTTTGGTTTTTTAGTGCTGTAAATGCATTTTCAGCTCGCGCTGTACACATTTGCTATGAGAGGCATTATCTCATAAGGGAAATATTGGACAATCAAATTAATGACTGCCCAGGCTTCAGGATGTCTTTTTACACTATATAAAGGTGGAAATTTACATTGGAAACGTTTGGTTTAGCTGTTATAAAAGTTTGGTTTTTTAGTGCTGAAAATGTATTTTCAGCTCGCACTGTACACATTTGCTATGTGAGGCATTATCTCATAAGGGAAATACTGGACAATCAAATTAATGACTTCCCAGGCTTCAGGATGCATTTTTACACTCTATAAATGTGGAAATTTACATTGGAAACGTTTGGTTTAGCTGTTATAAAAGTTTGGTTTTTTAGTGCTGTAAATGCATTTTCAGCTCGCGCTGTACACATTTGCTATGAGAGGCATTATCTCATAAGGGAAATATTGGACAATCAAATTAATGGCTGCCCAGGCTTCAGGATGTCTTTTTACACTATATAAAGGTGGAAATTTACATTGGAAACGTTTAGTTTAGCTGTTAATGAAGTTTCGGTTTTTTAGTGCTGAAAATTCATTGTCTGCTGGCGCTGTACACTTTTTCTAAGTGTTGCAATATCTCATGAAGGAAATACTGGACAATCAAATTAAAGACTTTCCAGGCTTCAGGATGCCTTTTTACACTATATAAAGGTGGAAATTTACATTGGAAACGTTTGGTTTAGCTGTTATAAAAGTTTGGTTTTTTAGTGCTGTAAATGCATTTTCAGCTCGCGCTGTACACATTTGCTATGAGAGGCATTATCTCATAAGGGAAATATTGGACAATCAAATTAATGACTGCCCAGGCTTCAGGATGTCTTTTTACACTATATAAAGGTGGAAATTTACATTGGAAACATTTAGTTTAGCTGTTAATGAAGTTTCGTTTTTTTAGTGCTGAAAATTCATTGTCTGCTGGCGCTGTACACTTTTTCTAAGTGTTGCAATATCTCATGAAGGAAATACTGGACAATCAAATTAATGACTTTCCAGGCTTCAGGATGCCTTTCTACACTATATAAAGGTGGAAATTTACATTGGAAACGTTTGGTTTAGCTGTTATAAAAGTTTGGTTTTTTAGTGCTGTAAATGCATTTTCAGCTCGCGCTGTACACATTTGCTATGAGAGGCATTATCTCATAAGGGAAATATTGGACAATCAAATTAATGACTGCCCAGGCTTCAGGATGTCTTTTTACACTATATAAAGGTGGAAATTTACATTGGAAACGTTTGGTTTAGCTGTTATAAAAGTTTGGTTTTTTAGTGCTGTAAATGCATTTTCAGCTCGCGCTGTACACATTTGCTATGAGAGGCATTATCTCATAAGGGAAATATTGGACAATCAAATTAATGGCTGCCCGGGCTTCAGGATGTCTTTTTACACTATATAAAGGTGGAAATTTACATTGGAAACGTTTAGTTTAGCTGTTAATGAAGTTTCGTTTTTTTAGTGCTGAAAATTCATTGTCTGCTGGCGCTGTACACTTTTTCTAAATGTTGCAATATCTCATGAAGGAAATACTGGACAATCAAATTAATGACTTTCCAGGCTTCAGGATGCCTTTCTACACTATATAAAGGTGGAAATTTACATTGGAAACGTTTGGTTTAGCTGTTATAAAAGTTTGGTTTTTTAGTGCTGTAAATGCATTTTCAGCTCGCGCTGTACACATTTGCTATGAGAGGCATTATCTCATAAGGGAAATATTGGACAATCAAATTAATGACTGCCCAGGCTTCAGGATGTCTTTTTACACTATATAAAGGAGGAAATTTACATTGGAAACGTTTGGTTTAGGTGTTATAAAAGTTTGGTTTTTTAGTGCTGAAAATGCATTTTCAGCTCGCGCTGTACACATTTGCTATGAGAGGCATTATCTCATAAGGGAAATATTGGACAATCAAATTAATGACTGCCCAGGCTTCAGGATGTCTTTTTACACTATATAAAGGTGGAAATTTACATTGGAAACGTTTGGTTTAGCTGTTATAAAAGTTTGGTTTTTTAGTGCTGTAAATGCATTTTCAGCTCGCGCTGTACACATTTGCTATGAGAGGCATTATCTCATAAGGGAAATATTGGACAATCAAATTAATGACTGCCCGGGCTTCAGGATGTCTTTTTACACTATATAAAGGTGGAAATTTACATTGGAAACGTTTACTTTAGCTGTTAATGAAGTTTCGTTTATTTAGTGCTGAAAATTCATTGTCTGCTGGCGCTGTACACTTTTTCTAAGTGTTGCAATATCTCATGAAGGAAATACTGGACAATCAAATTAATGACTTTCCAGGCTTCAGGATGCCTTTCTACACTATATAAAGGTGGAAATTTACATTGGAAACGTTTGGTTTAGCTGTTATAAAAGTTTGTTTTTTTAGTGCTGTAAATGCATTTTCAGCTCGCACTGTACACATTTGCTATGTGAGGCATTATCTCATAAGGGAAATACTGGACAATCAAATTAATGACTTCCCAGGCTTCAGGATGCCTTTTTACACTCTATAAATGTGGAAATTTACATTGGAAACGTTTGGTTTAGCTGTTAATGAAGTTTCGTTTTTTTAGTGCTGAAAATTCATTGTCTGCTGGCGCTGTACACTTTTTCTAAGTGTTGCAATATCTCATGAAGGAAATACTGGACAATCAAATTAATGACTTTCCAGGCTTCAGGATGCCTTTCTACACCATATAAAGGTGGAAATTTACATTGGAAACGTTTGGTTTAGCTGTTATAAAAGTTTGGTTTTTTAGTGCTGTAAATGCATTTTCAGCTCGCGCTGTACACATTTGCTATGAGAGGCATTATCTCATAAGGGAAATATTGGACAATCAAATTAATGACTGCCCAGGCTTCAGGATGTCTTTTTACACTATATAAAGGTGGAAATTTACATTGGAAACGTTTGGTTTAGCTGTTATAAAAGTTTGTTTTTTTAGTGCTGTAAATGCATTTTCAGCTCGCACTGTACACATTTGCTATGAGAGGCATTATCTCATAAGGGAAATATTGGACAATCAAATTAATGACTGCCCAGGCTTCAGGATGTCTTTTTACACTATATAAAGGTGGAAATTTACATTGGAAACGTTTGGTTTAGCTGTTATAAAAGTTTGTTTTTTTAGTGCTGTAAATGCATTTTCAGCTCGCACTGTACACATTTGCTATGAGAGGCATTATCTCATAAGGGAAATATTGGACAATCAAATTAATGACTGCCCAGGCTTCAGGATGTCTTTTTACACTATATAAAGGTGGAAATTTACATTTGAAACGTTTGGTTTAGCTGTTATAAAAGTTTGGTTTTTTAGTGCTGAAAATGCATTTTCAGCTCGCGCTGTACACATTTGCTATGAGAGGCATTATCTCATAAGGGAAATATTGGACAATCAAATTAATGACTGCCCAGGCTTCAGGATGTCTTTTTACACTATATAAAGGTGGAAATTTACATTGGAAACGTTTGGTTTAGCTGTTATAAAAGTTTGGTTTTTTAGTGCTGTAAATGCATTTTCAGCTCGCGCTGTACACATTTGCTATGAGAGGCATTATCTCATAAGGGAAATATTGGACAATCAAATTAATGACTGCCCAGGCTTCAGGATGTCTTTTTACACTATATAAAGGTGGAGATTTACATTGGAAACGTTTGGTTTAGGTGTTATATAAGTTTGTTTTTTTAGTGCTGAAAATGCATTTTCAGCTCGCACTGTACACATTTGCTATGTGAGGCATTATCTCATAAGGGAAATACTGGACAATCAAATTAATGACTTCCCAGGCTTCAGGATGCCTTTTTACACTATATAAAGGTGGAAATTTACATTGGAAACGTTTGGTTTAGCTGTTATAAAAGTTTGGTTTTTTTAGTGCTGAAAATTCATTGTCTGCTGGCGCTGTACACTTTTTCTAAGTGTTGCAATATCTCATGAAGGAAATACTGGACAATCAAATTAATGACTTTCCAGGCTCCAGGATGCCTTTCTACACTATATAAAGGTGGAAATTTACATTGGAAACGTTTGGTTTAGCTGTTATAAAAGTTTGGTTTTTTAGTGCTGTAAATGCATTTTCAGCTCGCGCTGTACACATTTGCTATGAGAGGCATTATCTCATAAGGGAAATATTGGACAATCATATTAATGACTGCCCAGGCTTCAGGATGTCTTTTTACACTATATAAAGGTGGAAATTTACATTGGAAACGTTTAGTTGAGCTGTTAATGAAGTATCGTTTTTTTAGTGCTGAAAATTCATTGTCTACTGGCGCTGTACACTTTTTCTAAGTGTTGCAATTACTCATGAAGGAAATACTGGACAATCAAATTAATGACTTTCCAGGCTTCAGGATGCCTTTCTACACTAGATAAAGGTGGAAATTTACATTGGAAACGTTTGGTTTAGCTGTTATAAAAGTTTGTTTTTTTAGTGCTGTAAATGCATTTTCAGCTCGCACTGTACACATTTGCTATGAGAGGCATTATCTCATAAGGGAAATATTGGACAATCAAATTAATGACTGCCCAGGCTTCAGGATGTCTTTTTACACTATATAAAGGTGGAAATTTACATTGGAAACGTTTACTTTAGCTGTTAATGAAGTTTCGTTTATTTAGTGCTGAAAATTCATTGTCCGCTGGCGCTGTACACTTTTTCTAAGTGTTGCAATATCTCATGAAGGAAATACTGGACAATCAAATTAATGACTTTCCAGGCTTCAGGATGCCTTTCTACACTATATAAAGGTGGAAATTTACATTGGAAACGTTTGGTTTAGCTGTTATAAAAGTTTGGTTTTTTAGTGCTGTAAATGCATTTTCAGCTCGCGCTGTACACATTTGCTATGAGAGGCATTATCTCATAAGGGAAATATTGGACAATCAAATTAATGACTGCCCAGGCTTCAGGATGTCTTTTTACACTATATAAAGGTGGAAATTTACATTGGAAACGTTTGGTTTAGCTGTTATAAAAGTTTGTTTTTTTAGTGCTGTAAATGCATTTTCAGCTCGCACTGTACACATTTGCTATGAGAGGCATTATCTCATAAGGGAAATATTGGACAATCAAATTAATGACTGCCCAGGCTTCAGGATGTCTTTTTACACTATATAAAGGTGGAAATTTACATTGGAAACGTTTGGTTTAGCTGTTATAAAAGTTTGTTTTTTTAGTGCTGTAAATGCATTTTCAGCTCGCACTGTACACATTTGCTATGAGAGGCATTATCTCATAAGGGAAATATTGGACAATCAAATTAATGACTGCCCAGGCTTCAGGATGTCTTTTTACACTATATAAAGGTGGAAATTTACATTTGAAACGTTTGGTTTAGCTGTTATAAAAGTTTGGTTTTTTAGTGCTGAAAATGCATTTTCAGCTCGCGCTGTACACATTTGCTATGAGAGGCATTATCTCATAAGGGAAATATTGGACAATCAAATTAATGACTGCCCAGGCTTCAGGATGTCTTTTTACACTATATAAAGGTGGAAATTTACATTGGAAACGTTTGGTTTAGCTGTTATAAAAGTTTGGTTTTTTAGTGCTGTAAATGCATTTTCAGCTCGCGCTGTACACATTTGCTATGAGAGGCATTATCTCATAAGGGAAATATTGGACAATCAAATTAATGACTGCCCAGGCTTCAGGATGTCTTTTTACACTATATAAAGGTGGAAATTTACATTGGAAACGTTTGGTTTAGGTGTTATATAAGTTTGTTTTTTTAGTGCTGAAAATGCATTTTCAGCTCGCACTGTACACATTTGCTATGTGAGGCATTATCTCATAAGGGAAATACTGGACAATCAAATTAATGACTTCCCAGGCTTCAGGATGCCTTTTTACACTATATAAAGGTGGAAATTTACATTGGAAACGTTTGGTTTAGCTGTTATAAAAGTTTGGTTTTTTTAGTGCTGAAAATTCATTGTCTGCTGGCGCTGTACACTTTTTCTAAGTGTTGCAATATCTCATGAAGGAAATACTGGACAATCAAATTAATGACTTTCCAGGCTCCAGGATGCCTTTCTACACTATATAAAGGTGGAAATTTACATTGGAAACGTTTGGTTTAGCTGTTATAAAAGTTTGGTTTTTTAGTGCTGTAAATGCATTTTCAGCTCGCGCTGTACACATTTGCTATGAGAGGCATTATCTCATAAGGGAAATATTGGACAATCATATTAATGACTGCCCAGGCTTCAGGATGTCTTTTTACACTATTTAAAGGTGGAAATTTACATTGGAAACGTGTAGTTGAGCTGTTAATGAAGTATCGTTTTTTTAGTGCTGAAAATTCATTGTCTACTGGCGCTGTACACTTTTTCTAAGTGTTGCAATATCTCATGAAGGAAATACTGGACAATCAAATTAATGACTTTCCAGGCTTCAGGATGCCTTTCTACACTATATAAAGGTGGAAATTTACATTGGAAACGTTTGGTTTAGCTGTTATAAAAGTTTGGTTTTTTAGTGCTGTAAATGCATTTTCAGCTCGCGCTGTACACATTTGCTATGAGAGGCATTATCTCATAAGGGAAATATTGGACAATCAAATTAATGACTGCCCAGGCTTCAGGATGTCTTTTTACACTATATAAAGGTGGAAATTTACATTGGAAACGTTTGGTTTAGCTGTTATAAAAGTTTGGTTTTTTAGTGCTGAAAATGTATTTTCAGCTCGCACTGTACACATTTGCTATGTGAGGCATTATCTCATAAGGGAAATACTGGACAATCAAATTAATGACTTCCCAGGCTTCAGGATGCATTTTTACACTCTATAAATGTGGAAATTTACATTGGAAACGTTTGGTTTAGCTGTTATAAAAGTTTGGTTTTTTAGTGCTGTAAATGCATTTTCAGCTCGCGCTGTACACATTTGCTATGAGAGGCATTATCTCATAAGGGAAATATTGGACAATCAAATTAATGGCTGCCCAGGCTTCAGGATGTCTTTTTACACTATATAAAGGTGGAAATTTACATTGGAAACGTTTAGTTTAGCTGTTAATGAAGTTTCGGTTTTTTAGTGCTGAAAATTCATTGTCTGCTGGCGCTGTACACTTTTTCTAAGTGTTGCAATATCTCATGAAGGAAATACTGGACAATCAAATTAAAGACTTTCCAGGCTTCAGGATGCCTTTTTACACTATATAAAGGTGGAAATTTACATTGGAAACGTTTGGTTTAGCTGTTATAAAAGTTTGGTTTTTTAGTGCTGTAAATGCATTTTCAGCTCGCGCTGTACACATTTGCTATGAGAGGCATTATCTCATAAGGGAAATATTGGACAATCAAATTAATGACTGCCCAGGCTTCAGGATGTCTTTTTACACTATATAAAGGTGGAAATTTACATTGGAAACATTTAGTTTAGCTGTTAATGAAGTTTCGTTTTTTTAGTGCTGAAAATTCATTGTCTGCTGGCGCTGTACACTTTTTCTAAGTGTTGCAATATCTCATGAAGGAAATACTGGACAATCAAATTAATGACTTTCCAGGCTTCAGGATGCCTTTCTACACTATATAAAGGTGGAAATTTACATTGGAAACGTTTGGTTTAGCTGTTATAAAAGTTTGGTTTTTTAGTGCTGTAAATGCATTTTCAGCTCGCGCTGTACACATTTGCTATGAGAGGCATTATCTCATAAGGGAAATATTGGACAATCAAATTAATGACTGCCCAGGCTTCAGGATGTCTTTTTACACTATATAAAGGTGGAAATTTACATTGGAAACGTTTGGTTTAGCTGTTATAAAAGTTTGGTTTTTTAGTGCTGTAAATGCATTTTCAGCTCGCGCTGTACACATTTGCTATGAGAGGCATTATCTCATAAGGGAAATATTGGACAATCAAATTAATGGCTGCCCGGGCTTCAGGATGTCTTTTTACACTATATAAAGGTGGAAATTTACATTGGAAACGTTTAGTTTAGCTGTTAATGAAGTTTCGTTTTTTTAGTGCTGAAAATTCATTGTCTGCTGGCGCTGTACACTTTTTCTAAATGTTGCAATATCTCATGAAGGAAATACTGGACAATCAAATTAATGACTTTCCAGGCTTCAGGATGCCTTTCTACACTATATAAAGGTGGAAATTTACATTGGAAACGTTTGGTTTAGCTGTTATAAAAGTTTGGTTTTTTAGTGCTGTAAATGCATTTTCAGCTCGCGCTGTACACATTTGCTATGAGAGGCATTATCTCATAAGGGAAATATTGGACAATCAAATTAATGACTGCCCAGGCTTCAGGATGTCTTTTTACACTATATAAAGGAGGAAATTTACATTGGAAACGTTTGGTTTAGGTGTTATAAAAGTTTGGTTTTTTAGTGCTGAAAATGCATTTTCAGCTCGCGCTGTACACATTTGCAATGAGAGGCATTATCTCATAAGGGAAATACTGGACAATCAAATTAATGACTTCCCAGGCTTCAGGATGCCTTTTTACACTCTATAAATGTGGAAATTTACATTGGAAACGTTTGGTTTAGCTGTTAATGAAGTTTCGTTTTTTTTAGTGTTGAAAATTCGTTGTCTGCTGGCGCTGTACACTTTTTCTAAGTGTTGCAATATCTCATGAAGGAAATACTGGACAATCAAATTAATGACTTTCCAGGCTTCAGGATGCCTTTCTACACTATATAAAGGTGGAAATTTACATTGGAAACGTTTGGTTTAGCTGTTATAAAAGTTTGGTTTTTTAGTGCTGTAAATGCATTTTCAGCTCGCGCTGTACACATTTGCTATGAGAGGCATTATCTCATAAGGGAAATATTGGACAATCAAATTAATGACTGCCCAGGCTTCAGGATGTCTTTTTACACTATATAAAGGTGGAAATTTACATTGGAAACGTTTGGTTTAGCTGTTATAAAAGTTTGTTTTTTTAGTGCTGTAAATGCATTTTCAGCTCGCACTGTACACATTTGCTATGAGAGGCATTATCTCATAAGGGAAATATTGGACAATCAAATTAATGACTGCCCAGGCTTCAGGATGTCTTTTTACACTATATAAAGGTGGAAATTTACATTGGAAACGTTTACTTTAGCTGTTAATGAAGTTTCGTTTATTTAGTGCTGAAAATTCATTGTCTGCTGGCGCTGTACACTTTTTCTAAGTGTTGCAATATCTCATGAAGGAAATACTGGACAATCAAATTAATGACTTTCCAGGCTTCAGGATGCCTTTCTACACTATATAAAGGTGGAAATTTACATTGGAAACGTTTGGTTTAGCTGTTATAAAAGTTTGTTTTTTTAGTGCTGTAAATGCATTTTCAGCTCGCACTGTACACATTTGCTATGTGAGGCATTATCTCATAAGGGAAATACTGGACAATCAAATTAATGACTTCCCAGGCTTCAGGATGCCTTTTTACACTCTATAAATGTGGAAATTTACATTGGAAACGTTTGGTTTAGCTGTTAATGAAGTTTCGTTTTTTTAGTGCTGAAAATTCATTGTCTGCTGGCGCTGTACACTTTTTCTAAGTGTTGCAATATCTCATGAAGGAAATACTGGACAATCAAATTAATGACTTTCCAGGCTTCAGGATGCCTTTCTACACTATATAAAGGTGGAAATTTATATTGGAAACGTTTGGTTTAGCTGTTATAAAAGTTTGGTTTTTTAGTGCTGTAAATGCATTTTCAGCTCGCGCTGTACACATTTGCTATGAGAGGCATTATCTCATAAGGGAAATATTGGACAATCAAATTAATGACTGCCCAGGCTTCAGGATGTCTTTTTACACTATATAAAGGTGGAAATTTACATTGGAAACGTTTACTTTAGCTGTTAATGAAGTTTCGTTTATTTAGTGCTGAAAATTCATTGTCTGCTGGCGCTGTACACTTTTTCTAAGTGTTGCAATATCTCATGAAGGAAATACTGGACAATCAAATTAATGACTTTCCAGGCTTCAGGATGCCTTTCTACACTATATAAAGGTGGAAATTTACATTGGAAACGTTTGGTTTAGCTGTTATAAAAGTTTGGTTTTTTAGTGCTGAAAATGCATTTTCAGCTCGCGCTGTACACATTTGCTATGAGAGGCATTATCTCATAAGGGAAATATTGGACAATCAAATTAATGACTGCCCAGGCTTCAGGATGTCTTTTTACACTATATAAGGGTGGAAATTTACATTGGAAACGTTTAGTTTAGCTGTTAATGAAGTTTCGTTTTTTTAGTGCTGAAAATTCATTGTCTGCTGGCGCTGTACACTTTTTCTAAGTGTTGCAATATCTCATGAAGGAAATACTGGACAATCAAATTAATGACTTTCCAGGCTTCAGGATGCCTTCTACACTATATAAAGGTGGAAATGTACATTGGAAACGTTTGGTTTAGCTGTTATAAAAGTTTGGTTTTTTAGTGCTGTAAATGCATTTTCAGCTCGCGCTGTACACATTTGCTATGAGAGGCATTATCTCAGAAGGGAAATATTGGACAATCAAATTAATGACTGCCCAGGCTTCAGGATGTCTTTTTACACTATATAAAGGTGGAAATTTACATTGGAAACGTTTGGTTTAGCTGTTATAAAAGTTTGGTTTTTTTAGTGCTGAAAATGCATTTTCAGCTCGCACTGTACACATTTGCTGTGTGAGGCATTATCTCATAAGGGAAATACTGGACAATCAAATTAATGACTGCCCAGGCTTCAGGATGTCTTTTTACACTATATAAAGGTGGAAATTTACATTGGAAACGTTTGGTTTAGCTGTTATAAAAGTTTGTTTTTTTAGTGCTGAAAATGCATTTTCAGCTCGCACTGTACACATTTGCTATGTGAGGCATTATCTCATAAGGGAAATACTGGACAATCAAATTAATGACTTCCCAGGCTTCAGGATGCCTTTTTACACTCTATAAATGTGGAAATTTACATTGGAAACGTTTGGTTTAGCTGTTAATGAAGTTTCGTTTTTTTAGTGCTGAAAATTCATTGTCTGCTGGCGCTGTACACTTTTTCTAAGTGTTGCAATATCTCATGAAGGAAATACTGGACAATCAAATTAATGACTTTCCAGGCTTCAGGATGCCTTTCTACACTATATAAAGGTGGAAATTTACATTGGAAACGTTTGGTTTAGCTGTTATAAAAGTTTGGTTTTTTAGTGCTGTAAATGCATTTTCAGCTCGCGCTGTACACATTTGCTATGAGAGGCATTATCTCATAAGGGAAATATTGGACAATCAAATTAATGACTGCCCAGGCTTCAGGATGTCTTTTTACACTATATAAGGGTGGAAATTTACATTGGAAACGTTTAGTTTAGCTGTTAATGAAGTTTCGTTTTTTTAGTGCTGAAAATTCATTGTCTGCTGGCGCTGTACACTTTTTCTAAGTGTTGCAATATCTCATGAAGGAAATACTGGACAATCAAATTAATGACTTTCCAGGCTTCAGGATGCCTTTCTACACTATATAAAGGTGGAAATGTACATTGGAAACGTTTGGTTTAGCTGTTATAAAAGTTTGGTTTTTTAGTGCTGTAAATGCATTTTCAGCTCGCGCTGTACACATTTGCTATGAGAGGCATTATCTCAGAAGGGAAATATTGAACAATCAAATTAATGACTGCCCAGGCTTCAGGATGTCTTTTTACACTATATAAAGGTGGAAATTTACATTGGAAACGTTTGGTTTAGCTGTTATAAAAGTTTGTTTTTTTTAGTGCTGAAAATGCATTTTCAGCTCGCACTGTACACATTTGCTGTGTGAGGCATTATCTCATAAGGGAAATACTGGACAATCAAATTAATGACTGCCCAGGCTTCAGGATGTCTTTTTACACTATATAAAGGTGGAAATTTACATTGGAAACGTTTGGTTTAGCTGTTATAAAAGTTTGGTTTTTTAGTGCTGAAAATGCATTTTCAGCTCGCACTGTACACATTTGCTATGTGAGGCATTATCTCATAAGGGAAATACTGGACAATCAAATTAATGACTTCCCAGGCTTCAGGATGCCTTTTTACACTCTATGAATGTGGAAATTTACATTGGAAACGTTTGGTTTAGCTGTTAATGAAGTTTCGTTTTTTTAGTGCTGAAAATTCATTGTCTGCTGGCGCTGTACACTTTTTCTAAGTGTTGCAATATCTCATGAAGGAAATACTGGACAATCAAATTAATGACTTTCCAGGCTTCAGGATGCCTTTCTACACTATATAAAGGTGGAAATTTACATTGGAAACGTTTGGTTTAGCTGTTATAAAAGTTTGGTTTTTTAGTGCTGTAAATGCATTTTCAGCTCGCGCTGTACACATTTGCTATGAGAGGCATTATCTCATAAGGGAAATATTGGACAATCAAATTAATGACTGCCCAGGCTTCAGGATGTCTTTTTACACTATATAAGGGTGGAAATTTACATTGAAAACGTTTAGTTTAGCTGTTAATGAAGTTTCGTTTTTTTAGTGCTGAAAATTCATTGTCTGCTGGCGCTGTACACTTTTTCTAAGTGTTGCAATATCTCATGAAGGAAATACTGGACAATCAAATTAATGACTTTCCAGGCTTCAGGATGCCTTTCTACACTATATAAAGGTGGAAATGTACATTGGAAACGTTTGGTTTAGCTGTTATAAAAGTTTGGTTTTTTAGTGCTGTAAATGCATTTTCAGCTCGCGCTGTACACATTTGCTATGAGAGGCATTATCTCAGAAGGGAAATATTGGACAATCAAATTAATGACTGCCCAGGCTTCAGGATGTCTTTTTACACTCTATAAAGGTGGAAATTTACATTGGAAACGTTTGGTTTAGCTGTTATAAAAGTTTGGTTTTTTTAGTGCTGAAAATGCATTTTCAGCTCGCACTGTACACATTTGCTGTGTGAGGCATTATCTCATAAGGGAAATACTGGACAATCAAATTAATGACTGCCCAGGCTTCAGGATGTCTTTTTACACTATATAAAGGTGGAAATTTACATTGGAAACGTTTGGTTTAGCTGTTATAAAAGTTTGGTTTTTTAGTGCTGAAAATGCATTTTCAGCTCGCACTGTACACATTTGCTATGTGAGGCATTATCTCATAAGGGAAATACTGGACAATCAAATTAATGACTTCCCAGGCTTCAGGATGCCTTTTTACACTCTATAAATGTGGAAATTTACATTGGAAACGTTTGGTTTAGCTGTTAATGAAGTTTCGTTTTTTTAGTGCTGAAAATTCATTGTCTGCTGGCGCTGTACACTTTTTCTAAGTGTTGCAATATCTCATGAAGGAAATACTGGACAATCAAATTAATGACTTTCCAGGCTTCAGGATGCCTTTCTACACTATATAAAGGTGGAAATGTACATTGGAAACGTTTGGTTTAGCTGTTATAAAAGTTTGGTTTTTTAGTGCTGTAAATGCATTTTCAGCTCGCGCTGTACACATTTGCTATGAGAGGCATTATCTCATAAGGGAAATATTAGACAATCAAATTAATGACTGCCCAGGCTTCAGGATGTCTTTTTACACTATATAAGGGTGGAAATTTACATCGGAAACGTTTAGTTTAGCTGTTAATGAAGTTTCGTTTTTTTAGTGCTGAAAATTCATTGTCTGCTGGCGCTGTACACTTTTTCTAAGTGTTGCAATATCTCATGAAGGAAATACTGGACAATCAAATTAATGACTTTCCAGGCTTCAGGATGCCTTTCTACACTATATAAAGGTGGAAATGTACATTGGAAACGTTTGGTTTAGCTGTTATAAAAGTTTGGTTTTTTAGTGCTGTAAAATGCATTTTCAGCTCGCGCTGTACACATTTGCTATGAGAGGCATTATCTCAAAAGGGAAATATTGGACAATCAAATTAATGACTGCCCAGGCTTCAGGATGTCTTTTTACACTATAAAAAGGTGGAAATTTACATTGGAAACGTTTGGTTTAGCTGTTATAAAAGTTTGGTTTTTTAGTGCTGAAAATGCATTTTCAGCTCGCACTGTACACATTTGCTATGTGAGGCATTATCTCATAAGGGAAATACTGGACAATCAAATTAATGACTTCCCAGGCTTCAGGATGCCTTTTTACACTCTATAAATGTGGAAATTTACATTGGAAACGTTTGGTTTAGCTGTTAATGAAGTTTCGTTTTTTTAGTGCTGAAAATTCATTGTCTGCTGGCGCTGTACACTTTTTCTAAGTGTTGCAATATCTCATGAAGGAAATACTGGACAATCAAATTAATGACTTTCCAGGCTTCAGGATGCCTTTCTACACTATATAAAGGTGGAAATTTACATTGGAAACGTTTGGTTTAGCTGTTATAAAAGTTTGGTTTTTTAGTGCTGTAAATGCATTTTCAGCTCGCGCTGTACACATTTGCTATGAGAGGCATTATCTCATAAGGGAAATATTGGACAATCAAATTAATGACTGCCCAGGCTTCAGGATGTCTTTTTACACTATATAAAGGTGGAAATTTACATTGGAAACGTTTAGTTTAGCTGTTAATGAAGTTTCGTTTTTTTTAGTGCTGAAAATTCATTGTCTGCTGGCGCTGTACACTTTTTCTAAGTGTTGCAATATCTCATGAAGGAAATACTGGACAATCAAATTAATGACTTTCCAGGCTTCAGGATGCCTTTCTACACTATATAAAGGTGGAAATTTACATTGGAAACGTTTGGTTTAGCTGTTATAAAAGTTTGGTTTTTTAGTGCTGTAAATGCATTTTCAGCTCGCGCTGTACACATTTGCTATGAGAGGCATTATCTCATAAGGGAAATATTGGACAATCAAATTAATGACTGCCCAGGCTTCAGGATGTCTTTTTACACTATATAAAGGTGGAAATTTACATTGGAAACGTTTGGTTTAGCTGTTATAAAAGTTTGGTTTTTTAGTGCTGTAAATGCATTTTCAGCTCGCGCTGTACACATTTGCTACGAGAGGCATTATCTCATAAGGGAAATATTGGACAATCAAATTAATGGCTGCCCAGGCTTCAGGATGTCTTTTTACTCTATATAAAGTTGGAAATTTACATTGGAAACGTTTAGTTTAGCTGTTAATGAAGTTTCGTTTTTTTAGTGCTGAAAATTCATTGTCTGCTGGCGCTGTACACTTTTTCTAAGTGTTGCAATATCTCATGAAGGAAATACTGGACAATCAAATCAATGACTTTCCAGGCTTCAGGATGCCTTTCTACACTATATAAAGGTGGAAATGTACATTGGAAACGTTTGGTTTAGCTGTTATAAAAGTTTGTTTTTTTAGTGCTGAAAATGCATTTTCAGCTCGCGCTGTACACATTTGCTATGAGAGGCATTGTCTCATAAGGGAAATATTGGACAATCAAATTAATGACTGCCTAGGCTTCGGGATGTCTTTTTACACTATATAAAGGTGGAAATTTACATTGGAAACGTTTGGTTTAGCTGTTATAAAAGTTTGGTTTTTTTAGTGCTGAAAATGCATTTTCAGCTCGCACTGTACACATTTGCTATGTGAGGCATTATCTCATAAGGGAAATACTGGACAATCAAATTAATGACTGCCCAGGCTTCAGGATGTCTTTTTACACTATATAAAGGTGGAAATTTACATTGGAAACGTTTGGTTTAGCTGTTATAAAAGTTTGTTTTTTTAGTGCTGAAAATGCATTTTCAGCTCGCACTGTACACATTTGCTATGTGAGGCATTATCTCATAAGGGAAATACTGGACAATCAAATTAATGACTTCCCAGGCTTCAGGATGCCTTTTTACACTCTATAAATGTGGAAATTTACATTGGAAACGTTTGGTTTAGCTGTTAATGAAGTTTCGTTTTTTTAGTGCTGAAAATTCATTGTCTGCTGGCGCTGTACACTTTTTCTAAGTGTTGCAATATCTCATGAAGGAAATACTGGACAATCAAATTAATGACTTTCCAGGCTTCAGGATGCCTTTCTACACTATATAAAGGTGGAAATTTACATTGGAAACGTTTGGTTTAGCTGTTATAAAAGTTTGGTTTTTTAGTGCTGTAAATGCATTTTCAGCTCGCGCTGTACACATTTGCTATGAGAGGCATTATCTCATAAGGGAAATATTGGACAATCAAATTAATGACTGCCCAGGCTTCAGGATGTATTTTTACACTATATAAGGGTGGAAATTTACATTGGAAACGTTTAGTTTAGCTGTTAATGAAGTTTCGTTTTTTTAGTGCTGAAAATTCATTGTCTGCTGGCGCTGTACACTTTTTCTAAGTGTTGCAATATCTCATGAAGGAAATACTGGACAATCAAATTAATGACTTTCCAGGCTTCAGGATGCCTTTCTACACTATATAAAGGTGGAAATGTACATTGGAAACGTTTGGTTTAGCTGTTATAAAAGTTTGGTTTTTTAGTGCTGTAAATGCATTTTCAGCTCGCGCTGTACACATTTGCTATGAGAGGCATTATCTCAGAAGGGAAATATTGGACAATCAAATTAATGACTGCCCAGGCTTCAGGATGTCTTTTTACACTATATAAAGGTGGAAATTTACATTGGAAACGTTTGGTTTAGCTGTTATAAAAGTTTGGTTTTTTTAGTGCTGAAAATGCATTTTCAGCTCGCACTGTACACATTTGCTGTGTGAGGCATTATCTCATAAGGGAAATACTGGACAATCAAATTAATGACTGCCCAGGCTTCAGGATGTCTTTTTACACTATATAAAGGTGGAAATTTACATTGGAAACGTTTGGTTTAGCTGTTATAAAAGTTTGGTTTTTTAGTGCTGAAAATGCATTTTCAGCTCGCACTGTACACATTTGCTATGTGAGGCATTATCTCATAAGGGAAATACTGGACAATCAAATTAATGACTTCCCAGGCTTCAGGATGCCTTTTTACACTCTATAAATGTGGAAATTTACATTGGAAACGTTTGGTTTAGCTGTTAATGAAGTTTCGTTTTTTTAGTGCTGAAAATTCATTGTCTGCTGGCGCTGTACACTTTTTCTAAGTGTTGCAATATCTCATGAAGGAAATACTGGACAATCAAATTAATGACTTTCCAGGCTTCAGGATGCCTTTCTACACTATATAAAGGTGGAAATTTACATTGGAAACGTTTGGTTTAGCTGTTATAAAAGTTTGGTTTTTTAGTGCTGTAAATGCATTTTCAGCTCGCGCTGTACACATTTGCTATGAGAAGCATTATCTCATAAGGGAAATATTGGACAATCAAATTAATGACTGCCCAGGCTTCAGGATGTCTTTTTACACTATATAAGGGTGGAAATTTACATTGGAAACGTTTAGTTTAGCTGTTAATGAAGTTTCGTTTTTTTAGTGCTGAAAATTCATTGTCTGCTGGCGCTGTACACTTTTTCTAAGTGTTGCAATATCTCATGAAGGAAATACTGGACAATCAAATTAATGACTTTCCAGGCTTCAGGATGCCTTTCTACACTATATAAAGGTGGAAATTTACATTGGAAACGTTTAGTTTAGCTGTTAATGAAGTTTCGTTTTTTTAGTGCTGAAAATTCATTGTCTGCTTGCGCTGTACATTTTTTCTATGTGTTGCAATATCTCATGAAGGAAATACTGGACAATCAAATTAATTACTTTCCAGGCTTCAGGATGCCTTTCTACACTATATAAAGGTGGAAATGTACATTGGAAACGTTTGGTTTAGCTGTTATAAAAGTTTGGTTTTTTAGTGCTGTAAATGCATTTTCAGCTCGCGCTGTACACATTTGCTATGAGAGGCATTATCTCAGAAGGGAAATATTGGACAATCAAATTAATGACTGCCCAGGCTTCAGGATGTCTTTTTACACTATATAAAGGTGGAGATTTACATTGTAAACGTTTGGTTTAGCTGTTATAAAAGTTTGGTTTTTTTAGTGCTGAAAATGCATTTTCAGCTCGCACTGTACACATTTGCTGTGTGAGGCATTATCTCATAAGGGAAATACTGGACAATCAAATTAATGACTGCCCAGGCTTCAGGATGTCTTTTTACACTATATAAAGGTGGAAATTTACATTGGAAACGTTTGGTTTAGCTGTTATAAAAGTTTGGTTTTTTTAGTGCTGAAAATGCATTTTCAGCTCGCACTGTCCACATTTGCTATGTGAGGCATTATCTCATAAGGGAAATACTGGACAATCAAATTAATGACTGCCCAGGCTTCAGGATGTCTTTTTACACTATATAAAGGTGGAAATTTACATTGGAAACGTTTGGTTTAGCTGTTATAAAAGTTTGTTTTTTTAGTGCTGTAAATGCATTTTCAGCTCGCGCTGTACACATTTGCTATGAGAGGCATTATCTCATAAGGGAAATATTGGACAATCAAATTAATGACTGCCCAGGCTTCAGGATGTCTTTTTACACTATATAAAGGTGGAAATATACATTGGAAACGTTTAGTTTAGCTGTTAATGAAGTTTCGTTTTTTTAGTGCTGAAAATTCATTGTCTGCTGGCGCTGTACACTTTTTCTAAGTGTTGCAATATCTCATGAAGGAAATACTGGACAATCAAATTAATGACTTTCCAGGCTTCAGGATGCCTTTCTACACTATATAAAGGTGGAAATGTACATTGGAAACGTTTGGTTTAGCTGTTATAAAAGTTTGGTTTTTTAGTGCTGTAAATGCATTTTCAGCTCGCGCTGTACACATTTGCTATGAGAGGCATTATCTCATAAGGGAAATATTAGACAATCAAATTAATGACTGCCCAGGCTTCAGGATGTCTTTTTACACTATATAAGGGTGGAAATTTACATCGGAAACGTTTAGTTTAGCTGTTAATGAAGTTTCGTTTTTTTAGTGCTGAAAATTCATTGTCTGCTGGCGCTGTACACTTTTTCTAAGTGTTGCAATATCTCATGAAGGAAATACTGGACAATCAAATTAATGACTTTCCAGGCTTCAGGATGCCTTTCTACACTATATAAAGGTGGAAATGTACATTGGAAACGTTTGGTTTAGCTGTTATAAAAGTTTGGTTTTTTAGTGCTGTAAATGCATTTTCAGCTCGCGCTGTACACATTTGCTATGAGAGGCATTATCTCAAAAGGGAAATATTGGACAATCAAATTAATGACTGCCCAGGCTTCAGGATGTCTTTTTACACTATATAAAGGTGGAAATTTACATTGGAAACGTTTGGTTTAGCTGTTATAAAAGTTTGGTTTTTTAGTGCTGAAAATGCATTTTCAGCTCGCACTGTACACATTTGCTATGTGAGGCATTATCTCATAAGGGAAATACTGGACAATCAAATTAATGACTTCCCAGGCTTCAGGATGCCTTTTTACACTCTATAAATGTGGAAATTTACATTGGAAACGTTTGGTTTAGCTGTTAATGAAGTTTCGTTTTTTTAGTGCTGAAAATTCATTGTCTGCTGGCGCTGTACACTTTTTCTAAGTGTTGCAATATCTCATGAAGGAAATACTGGACAATCAAATTAATGACTTTCCAGGCTTCAGGATGCCTTTCTACACTATATAAAGGTGGAAATTTACATTGGAAACGTTTGGTTTAGCTGTTATAAAAGTTTGGTTTTTTAGTGCTGTAAATGCATTTTCAGCTCGCGCTGTACACATTTGCTATGAGAGGCATTATCTCATAAGGGAAATATTGGACAATCAAATTAATGACTGCCCAGGCTTCAGGATGTCTTTTTACACTATATAAAGGTGGAAATTTACATTGGAAACGTTTAGTTTAGCTGTTAATGAAGTTTCGTTTTTTTTAGTGCTGAAAATTCATTGTCTGCTGGCGCTGTACACTTTTTCTAAGTGTTGCAATATCTCATGAAGGAAATACTGGACAATCAAATTAATGACTTTCCAGGCTTCAGGATGCCTTTCTACACTATATAAAGGTGGAAATTTACTTTGGAAACGTTTGGTTTAGCTGTTATAAAAGTTTGGTTTTTTAGTGCTGTAAATGCATTTTCAGCTCGCGCTGTACACATTTGCTATGAGAGGCATTATCTCATAAGGGAAATATTGGACAATCAAATTAATGACTGCCCAGGCTTCAGGATGTCTTTTTACACTATATAAAGGTGGAAATTTACATTGGAAACGTTTGGTTTAGCTGTTATAAAAGTTTGGTTTTTTAGTGCTGTAAATGCATTTTCAGCTCGCGCTGTACACATTTGCTATGAGAGGCATTATCTCATAAGGGAAATATTGGACAATCAAATTAATGGCTGCCCAGGCTTCAGGATGTCTTTTTACTCTATATAAAGTTGGAAATTTACATTGGAAACGTTTAGTTTAGCTGTTAATGAAGTTTCGTTTTTTTAGTGCTGAAAATTCATTGTCTGCTGGCGCTGTACACTTTTTCTAAGTGTTGCAATATCTCATGAAGGAAATACTGGACAATCAAATCAATGACTTTCCAGGCTTCAGGATGCCTTTCTACACTATATAAAGGTGGAAATGTACATTGGAAACGTTTGGTTTAGCTGTTATAAAAGTTTGTTTTTTTAGTGCTGAAAATGCATTTTCAGCTCGCGCTGTACACATTTGCTATGAGAGGCATTGTCTCATAAGGGAAATATTGGACAATCAAATTAATGACTGCCTAGGCTTCGGGATGTCTTTTTACACTATATAAAGGTGGAAATTTACATTGGAAACGTTTGGTTTAGCTGTTATAAAAGTTTGTTTTTTTAGTGCTGAAAATGCATTTTCAGCTCGCACTGTACACATTTGCTATGTGAGGCATTATCTCATAAGGGAAATACTGGACAATCAAATTAATGACTTCCCAGGCTTCAGGATGCCTTTTTACACTCTATAAATGTGGAAATTTACATTGGAAACGTTTGGTTTAGCTGTTAATGAAGTTTCGTTTTTTTAGTGCTGAAAATTCATTGTCTGCTGGCGCTGTACACTTTTTCTAAGTGTTGCAATATCTCATGAAGGAAATACTGGACAATCAAATTAATGACTTTCCAGGCTTCAGGATGCCTTTCTACACTATATAAAGGTGGAAATTTACATTGGAAACGTTTGGTTTAGCTGTTATAAAAGTTTGGTTTTTTAGTGCTGTAAATGCATTTTCAGCTCGCGCTGTACACATTTGCTATGAGAGGCATTATCTCATAAGGGAAATATTGGACAATCAAATTAATGACTGCCCAGGCTTCAGGATGTATTTTTACACTATATAAGGGTGGAAATTTACATTGGAAACGTTTAGTTTAGCTGTTAATGAAGTTTCGTTTTTTTAGTGCTGAAAATTCATTGTCTGCTGGCGCTGTACACTTTTTCTAAGTGTTGCAATATCTCATGAAGGAAATACTGGACAATCAAATTAATGACTTTCCAGGCTTCAGGATGCCTTTCTACACTATATAAAGGTGGAAATGTACATTGGAAACGTTTGGTTTAGCTGTTATAAAAGTTTGGTTTTTTAGTGCTGTAAATGCATTTTCAGCTCGCGCTGTACACATTTGCTATGAGAGGCATTATCTCAGAAGGGAAATATTGGACAATCAAATTAATGACTGCCCAGGCTTCAGGATGTCTTTTTACACTATATAAAGGTGGAAATTTACATTGGAAACGTTTGGTTTAGCTGTTATAAAAGTTTGGTTTTTTTAGTGCTGAAAATGCATTTTCAGCTCGCACTGTACACATTTGCTGTGTGAGGCATTATCTCATAAGGGAAATACTGGACAATCAAATTAATGACTGCCCAGGCTTCAGGATGTCTTTTTACACTATATAAAGGTGGAAATTTACATTGGAAACGTTTGGTTTAGCTGTTATAAAAGTTTGGTTTTTTAGTGCTGAAAATGCATTTTCAGCTCGCACTGTACACATTTGCTATGTGAGGCATTATCTCATAAGGGAAATACTGGACAATCAAATTAATGACTTCCCAGGCTTCAGGATGCATTTTTACACTCTATAAATGTGGAAATTTACATTGGAAACGTTTGGTTTAGCTGTTAATGAAGTTTCGTTTTTTTAGTGCTGAAAATTCATTGTCTGCTGGCGCTGTACACTTTTTCTAAGTGTTGCAATATCTCATGAAGGAAATACTGGACAATCAAATTAATGACTTTCCAGGCTTCAGGATGCCTTTCTACACTATATAAAGGTGGAAATTTACATTGGAAACGTTTGGTTTAGGTGTTATAAAAGTTTGGTTTTTTAGTGCTGTAAATGCATTTTCAGCTCGCGCTGTACACATTTGCTATGAGAAGCATTATCTCATAAGGGAAATATTGGACAATCAAATTAATGACTGCCCAGGCTTCAGGATGTCTTTTTACACTATATAAGGGTGGAAATTTACATTGGAAACGTTTAGTTTAGCTGTTAATGAAGTTTCGTTTTTTTAGTGCTGAAAATTCATTGTCTGCTGGCGCTGTACACTTTTTCTAAGTGTTGCAATATCTCATGAAGGAAATACTGGACAATCAAATTAATGACTTTCCAGGCTTCAGGATGCCTTTCTACACTATATAAAGGTGGAAATTTACATTGGAAACGTTTAGTTTAGCTGTTAATGAAGTTTCGTTTTTTTAGTGCTGAAAATTCATTGTCTGCTGGCGCTGTACATTTTTTCTATGTGTTGCAATATCTCATGAAGGAAATACTGGACAATCAAATTAATTACTTTCCAGGCTTCAGGATGCCTTTCTACACTATATAAAGGTGGAAATGTACATTGGAAACGTTTGGTTTAGCTGTTATAAAAGTTTGGTTTTTTAGTGCTGTAAATGCATTTTCAGCTCGCGCTGTACACATTTGCTATGAGAGGCATTATCTCAGAAGGGAAATATTGGACAATCAAATTAATGACTGCCCAGGCTTCAGGATGTCTTTTTACACTATATAAAGGTGGAGATTTACATTGGAAACGTTTGGTTTAGCTGTTATAAAAGTTTGGTTTTTTTAGTGCTGAAAATGCATTTTCAGCTCGCACTGTACACATTTGCTGTGTGAGGCATTATCTCATAAGGGAAATACTGGACAATCAAATTAATGACTGCCCAGGCTTCAGGATGTCTTTTTACACTATATAAAGGTGGAAATTTACATTGGAAACGTTTGGTTTAGCTGTTATAAAAGTTTGGTTTTTTTAGTGCTGAAAATGCATTTTCAGCTCGCACTGTCCACATTTGCTATGTGAGGCATTATCTCATAAGGGAAATACTGGACAATCAAATTAATGACTGCCCAGGCTTCAGGATGTCTTTTTACACTATATAAAGGTGGAAATTTACATTGGAAACGTTTGGTTTAGCTGTTATAAAAGTTTGTTTTTTTAGTGCTGTAAATGCATTTTCAGCTCGCGCTGTACACATTTGCTATGAGAGGCATTATCTCATAAGGGAAATATTGGACAATCAAATTAATGACTGCCCAGGCTTCAGGATGTCTTTTTACACTATATAAAGGTGGAAATATACATTGGAAACGTTTAGTTTAGCTGTTAATGAAGTTTCGTTTTTTTAGTGCTGAAAATTCATTGTCTGCTGGCGCTGTACACTTTTTCTAAGTGTTGCAATATCTCATGAAGGAAATACTGGACAATCAAATTAATGACTTTCCAGGCTTCAGGATGCCTTTCTACACTATATAAAGGTGGAAATGTACATTGGAAACGTTTGGTTTAGCTGTTATAAAAGTTTGGTTTTTTAGTGCTGTAAATGCATTTTCAGCTCGCGCTGTACACATTTGCTATGAGAGGCATTATCTCATAAGGGAAATATTAGACAATCAAATTAATGACTGCCCAGGCTTCAGGATGTCTTTTTACACTATATAAGGGTGGAAATTTACATCGGAAACGTTTAGTTTAGCTGTTAATGAAGTTTCGTTTTTTTAGTGCTGAAAATTCATTGTCTGCTGGCGCTGTACACTTTTTCTAAGTGTTGCAATATCTCATGAAGGAAATACTGGACAATCAAATTAATGACTTTCCAGGCTTCAGGATGCCTTTCTACACTATATAAAGGTGGAAATGTACATTGGAAACGTTTGGTTTAGCTGTTATAAAAGTTTGGTTTTTTAGTGCTGTAAATGCATTTTCAGCTCGCGCTGTACACATTTGCTATGAGAGGCATTATCTCAAAAGGGAAATATTGGACAATCAAATTAATGACTGCCCAGGCTTCAGGATGTCTTTTTACACTATATAAAGGTGGAAATTTACATTGGAAACGTTTGGTTTAGCTGTTATAAAAGTTTGGTTTTTTAGTGCTGAAAATGCATTTTCAGCTCGCACTGTACACATTTGCTATGTGAGGCATTATCTCATAAGGGAAATACTGGACAATCAAATTAATGACTTCCCAGGCTTCAGGATGCCTTTTTACACTCTATAAATGTGGAAATTTACATTGGAAACGTTTGGTTTAGCTGTTAATGAAGTTTCGTTTTTTTAGTGCTGAAAATTCATTGTCTGCTGGCGCTGTACACTTTTTCTAAGTGTTGCAATATCTCATGAAGGAAATACTGGACAATCAAATTAATGACTTTCCAGGCTTCAGGATGCCTTTCTACACTATATAAAGGTGGAAATTTACATTGGAAACGTTTGGTTTAGCTGTTATAAAAGTTTGGTTTTTTAGTGCTGTAAATGCATTTTCAGCTCGCGCTGTACACATTTGCTATGAGAGGCATTATCTCATAAGGGAAATATTGGACAATCAAATTAATGACTGCCCAGGCTTCAGGATGTCTTTTTACACTATATAAAGGTGGAAATTTACATTGGAAACGTTTAGTTTAGCTGTTAATGAAGTTTCGTTTTTTTTAGTGCTGAAAATTCATTGTCTGCTGGCGCTGTACACTTTTTCTAAGTGTTGCAATATCTCATGAAGGAAATACTGGACAATCAAATTAATGACTTTCCAGGCTTCAGGATGCCTTTCTAAGGTGGAAATTTACTTTGGAAACGTTTGGTTTAGCTGTTATAAAAGTTTGGTTTTTTAGTGCTGTAAATGCATTTTCAGCTCGCGCTGTACACATTTGCTATGAGAGGCATTATCTCATAAGGGAAATATTGGACAATCAAATTAATGACTGCCCAGGCTTCAGGATGTCTTTTTACACTATATAAAGGTGGAAATTTACATTGGAAACGTTTGGTTTAGCTGTTATAAAAGTTTGGTTTTTTAGTGCTGTAAATGCATTTTCAGCTCGCGCTGTACACATTTGCTATGAGAGGCATTATCTCATAAGGGAAATATTGGACAATCAAATTAATGGCTGCCCAGGCTTCAGGATGTCTTTTTACTCTATATAAAGTTGGAAATTTACATTGGAAACGTTTAGTTTAGCTGTTAATGAAGTTTCGTTTTTTTAGTGCTGAAAATTCATTGTCTGCTGGCGCTGTACACTTTTTCTAAGTGTTGCAATATCTCATGAAGGAAATACTGGACAATCAAATCAATGACTTTCCAGGCTTCAGGATGCCTTTCTACACTATATAAAGGTGGAAATGTACATTGGAAACGTTTGGTTTAGCTGTTATAAAAGTTTGTTTTTTTAGTGCTGAAAATGCATTTTCAGCTCGCGCTGTACACATTTGCTATGAGAGGCATTGTCTCATAAGGGAAATATTGGACAATCAAATTAATGACTGCCTAGGCTTCAGGATGTCTTTTTACACTATATAAAGGTGGAAATTTACATTGGAAACGTTTGGTTTAGCTGTTATAAAAGTTTGGTTTTTTTAGTGCTGAAAATGCATTTTCAGCTCGCACTGTACACATTTGCTATGTGAGGCATTATCTCATAAGGGAAATACTGGACAATCAAATTAATGACTGCCCAGGCTTCAGGATGTCTTTTTACACTATATAAAGGTGGAAATTTACATTGGAAACGTTTGGTTTAGCTGTTATAAAAGTTTGTTTTTTTAGTGCTGAAAATGCATTTTCAGCTCGCACTGTACACATTTGCTATGTGAGGCATTATCTCATAAGGGAAATACTGGACAATCAAATCAATGACTTTCCAGGCTTCAGGATGCCTTTCTACACTATATAAAGGTGGAAATTTACATTGGAAACGTTTAGTTTAGCTGTTAATGAAGTTTCGTTTTTTTAGTGCTGAAAATTCATTGTCTGCTGGCGCTGTACACTTTTTCTAAGTGTTGCAATATCTCATGAAGGAAATACTGGACAATCAAATTAATGACTTTCCAGGCTTCAGGATGCCTTTCTACACTATATAAAGGTGGAAATGTACATTGGAAACGTTTGGTTTAGCTGTTATAAAAGTTTGGTTTTTTAGTGCTGTAAATGCATTTTCAGCTCGCGCTGTACACATTTGCTATGAGAGGCATTATCTCATAAGGGAAATATTGGACAATCAAATGAATGACAGCACGAAAAAAACAAACTTTATCACAGCTAAACCAAACGTTTCCAATGTAAATTTCCACCTTTATATAGTGTAAAAAGACATCCTGAAGCCTGGGCAGTCATTAATTTGATTGTCCAATATTTCCCTTATGAGATAATGCCTCTCATAGAAAATGTGTACAGCGCGAGCTGAAAATGCATTTACAGCACTAAAAAAACAAACTTTTATAACAGCTAAACCAAACGTTTCCAATGTAAATTTCCACCTTTATATAGTGTAAAAAAAACATCCTGAAGCCTGGGCAGTCATTAATTTGATTGTCCAATATTTCCCTTATGAGATAATGCCTCTCATAGCAAATGTGTACAGCGCGAGCTGAAAATGCATTTACAGCACTAAAAAACCAAACTTTTATAACAGCTAAACCAAACGTTTCCAATGTAAATTTCCACCTTTATATAGTGTAGAAAGGCATCCTGAAGCCTGGAAAGTCATTAATTTGATTGTCCAGTATTTCCTTCATGAGATATTGCAACACTTAGAAAAAGTGTACAGCGCCAGCAGACAATGAATTTGCAGCACTAAAAAAACGAAACTTCATTTACAGCTAAACCAAACGTTTCCAATGTAAATTTCCACATTTATATAGTGTAAAAAGGCATCCTGAAGCCTGGGAAGTCATTAATTTGATTGTCCAGTATTTCCCTTATGAGATAATGCCTCACATAGCAAATGTGTACAGCGCGAGCTGAAAATGCATTTACAGCACTAAAAAAACAAACTTTTATAACAGCTAAACTAAACGTTTCCAATGTAGATTTTCACCTTTATATAGTGTAAAAAGACATCCTGAAGCCTGGGCAGTCATTAATTTGATTGTCCAATATTTCCCTTATGAGATAATGCCTCTCATAGCAAATGTGTACAGCGCGAGCTGAAAATGCATTTACAGCACTAAAAAACCAAACTTTTATAACAGCTAAACCAAACGTTTCCAATGTAAATTTCCACCTTTATATAGTGTAGAAAGGCATCCTGAAGCCTGGAAAGTCATTAATTTGATTGTCCAGTATTTCCTTCATGAGATATTGCAACACTTAGAAAAAGTGTACAGCGCCAGCAGACAATGAATTTGCAGCACTAAAAAAACGAAACTTCATTAACAGCTAAACCAAACGTTTCCAATGTAAATTTCCACCTTTATGTCGTGTAAAAAGATATCCTGAAGCCTGGGCAGTCATTAATTTGATTGTCCAATATTTTCCTTATGAGATAATGCCTCTCATAGCAAATGTGTACAGCGCGAGCTGAAAATGCATTTACAGCACTAAAAAACCAAACTTTTATAACAGCTAAACCAAACGTTTCCAATGTAAATTTCCACAATTATATAGTGTAAAAAGGTCTCCTGAAGCCTGGGAAGTCATTAATTTGATTGTCCAGCATTTCCATTATGAGATAATGTCTCACATAGCAAATGTGTACAGCGCGAGCTGAAAATGCATTTACAGCACTAAAAAAACAAACTTTTATAACAGCTAAACCAAACGTTTACAATGTAAATTTCCACCTTTATATAGTGTAAAAAGGCATCCTGAAGCCTGGAAAGTCATTAATTTGATTGTCCAGTATTTCCTTCATGAGAAAATGCAACACTTAGAAAAAGTGTACAGCGCCAGCAGACAATGAATTTGCAGCACTAAAAAAACGAAACTTCATTAACAGCTAAACCAAACGTTTCCAATGTAAATTTCCACATTTATATAGTGTAAAAAGGCATCCTGAAGCCTGGGAAGTCATTAATTTGATTGTCCATTATTTCCCTTATGAGATAATGCCTCACATAGCAAATGTGTACAGCGCGAGCTGAAAATGCATTTACAGCACTAAAAAAACAAACTTTTATAACAGCTAAACTAAACGTTTCCAATGTAAATTTCCACCTCTATATAGTGTAAAAAGGTCTCCTGAAGCCTGGTAAGTCATTAATTTGATTGTCCAGTATTTCCCTTATGGGATAATGCCTCACATAGCAAATGTGTACAGCGCGAGCTGAAAATGCATTTACAGCACTAAAAAAACAAACGTTTATAACAGCTAAACCAAACGTTTCCAATGTAAATTTCCACCTTTATATAGTGTAAAAAGGCATCCTGAAGCCTGGAAAGTCATTAATTTGATTGTCCAGTATTTCCTTCATGAGATATTGCAACACTTAGAAAAAGTGTACAGCGACAGCAGACAGCAGGCTGCCAGGATGGCCGAGTGGTCTAAGGCGCCGCGTTCCGGTCCCAGTCTCCCCAAGAGGCCTGGGTTCGAATCTCGAATTGGCTGCCAGGATGGCCGAGTGGTCTAAGGCGCCGCGTTCCGGACCCAGTCTCCCCAGGAGGCCTGGGTTCGAATCTCGAATTTCCCCATTGTGGGACTAATAAAGGCATTATTATTATATTATTATTATCATTAGACAATGAATTTGCAGCACTAAAAAAACGAAACTTCATTAACAGCTAAACCAAACGTTTCCAATGTAAATTTCCACATTTATATAGTGTAAAAAGGCATCCTGAAGCCTGGGAAGTCATTAATTTGATTGTCCAGTATTTCCTTCATGAGATATTGCAACACTTAGAAAAAGTGTACAGCGCCAGCAGACAATGAATTTGCAGCACTAAAAAAACGAAACTTCATTAACAGCTAAACCAAACGTTTCCAATGTAAATTTCCACATTTATATAGTGTAAAAAGGCATCCTGAAGCCTGGGAAGTCATTAATTTGATTGTCCAGTATTTCCCTTATGAGATAATGCCTCACATAGCAAATGTGTACAGCGCGAGCTGAAAATGCATTTACAGCACTAAAAAAACTAACTTTTATAACAGCTAAACTAAACGTTTCCAATGTAAATTTCCACCTTTATATAGTGTAAAAAAGACATCCTGAAGCCTGGGCAGTCATTAATTTGATTGTCCAATATTTCCCTTATGAGATAATGCCTCACATAGCATTTACAGCACTAAAAAACCAAACTTTTATAACAGCTAAACCAAACGTTTCCAATGTAAATTTCCACCTTTATATAGTGTAGAAAGGCATCCTGAAGCCTGGAAAGTCATTAATTTGATTGTCCAGTATTTCCTTCATGAGATATTGCAACACTTAGAAAAAGTGTACAGCGCCAGCAGACAATGAATTTTCAGCACTAAAAAAACGAAACTTCATTAACAGCTAAACCAAACGTTTCCAATGTAAATTTCCACATTTATATAGTGTAAAAAGGCATCCTGAACCCTGGGAAGTCATTAATTTGATTGTCCAGTATTTCCCTTATGAGATAATGCCTCACATAGCAAATGAGTACAGCGCGAGCTGAAAATGCATTTACAGCACTAAAAAACCAAACTTTTATAACAGCTAAACCAAACGTTTCCAATGTACATTTCCACCTTTATATAGTGTAAAAAGGCATCCTGAAGCCTGGGAAGTCATTAATTTGATTGTCCAGTATTTCCCTTATGAGATAATGCCTCACATAGCAAATGTGTACAGTGCGAGCTGAAAATGCATTTACAGCACGAAAAAAACAAACTTTTATAACAGCTAAACCAAGCGTTTCCAATGTAAATTTCCACATTTATATAGTGTAAAAAGGCATCCTGAAGCCTGGGAAGTCATTAATTTGATTGTCCAGTATTTCCCTTATGAGATAATGCCTCACATAGCAAATGTGTACAGCGCGAGCTGAAAATGCATTTACAGCACTAAAAAACCAAACTTTTATAACAGCTAAACCAAACGTGTCCAATGTAAATTTCCACCTTTATATAGTGTAGAAAGGCATCCTGAAGCCTGGAAAGTCATGAATTTGATTGTCCAGTATTTCCTTCATGAGATATTGCAACACTTAGAAAAAGTGTACAGCGCCAGCAGACAATGAATTTGCAGCACTAAAAAAACGAAACTTCATTTCCAGCTAAACCAAACGTTTCCAATGTAAATTTCCACATTTATATAGTGTAAAAAGGCATCCTGAAGCCTGGGAAGTCATTAATTTGATTGTCCAGTATTTCCCTTATGAGATAATGCCTCACATAGCAAATGTGTACAGCGCGAGCTGAAAATGCATTTACAGCACTAAAAAAACAAACTTTTATAACAGCTAAACTAAACGTTTCCAATGTAAATTTTCACCTTTATATAGTGTAAAAAGACATCCTGAAG
The DNA here is from genome assembly GCF_059441095.1 of Idiotropiscis lumnitzeri. Classification (NCBI taxonomy): domain Eukaryota; kingdom Metazoa; phylum Chordata; class Actinopteri; order Syngnathiformes; family Syngnathidae; genus Idiotropiscis; species Idiotropiscis lumnitzeri. Next base: position 155,627 of record NW_028283708.1, read on the forward strand.
CCTGGGCAGTCATTAATTTGATTGTCCAATATTTCCCTTATGAGATAATGCCTCTCATAGCAAATGTGTACAGCGCGAGCTGAAAATGCATTTACAGCACTAAAAAACCAAACTTTTATAACAGCTAAACCAAACGTTTCCAATGTAAATTTCCACCTTTATATAGTGTAGAAAGGCATCCTGAAGCCTGGAAAGTCATTAATTTGATTGTCCAGTATTTCCTTCATGAGATATTGCAACACTTAGAAAAAGTGTACAGCGCCAGCAGACAATGAATTTGCAGCACTAAAAAAACGAAACTTCATTAACAGCTAAACCAAACGTTTCCAATGTAAATTTCCACCTTTATATAGTGTAGAAAGGCATCCTGAAGCCTGGGCAGTCATTAATTTGATTGTCCAATATTTCCCTTATGAGATAATGCCTCTCATAGCAAATGTGTACAGCGTGAGCTGAAAATGCATTTACAGCACAAAAAAAACAAACTTTTATAACAGCTAAACCAAACGTTTCCAATGTAAATTTCCACCTTTATATAGTGTAAAAAGACATCCTGAAGCCTGGGAAGTCATTAATTTGATTGTCCAGTATTTCCCTTATGAGATAATGCCTCACCATAGCAAATGTGTACAGCGCGAGCTGAAAATGCATTTACAGCACTAAAAAACCAAACTTTTATAACAGCTAAACCAAACGTTTCCAATGTAAATTTCCACCTTTATATAGTGTAAAAAGGCATCCTGAAGCCTGGAAAGTCATTAATTTGATTGTCCAGTATTTCCCTTTTGAGATAATGCCTCACATAGCAAATGTGTACAGCGCGAGCTGAAAATGCATTTACAGCACTAAAAAACCAAACTTTTATAACAGCTAAACCAAACGTTTCCAATGTAAATTTCCACCTTTATATAGTGTAAAAAGGCATCCTGAAGCCTGGGAAGTCATTAATTTGATTGTCCAGTATTTCCCTTATGAGATAATGCCTCACATAGCAAATGTGTACAGCGCGAGCTGAGAATGCATTTACAGCACTAAAAAAACAAACTTTTATAACAGCTAAACCAAACGTTTCCAATGTAAATTTCCACCTTTATACAGTGTAGAAAGGCATCCTGAAGCCTGGAAAGTCATTAATTTGATTGTCCAGTATTTCCTTCATGAGATATTGCAACACTTAGAAAAAGTGTACAGCGCCAGCAGACAATGAATTTGCAGCACTAAAAAAACGAAACTTCATTAACAGCTAAACCAAACGTTTCCAATGTAAATTTCCACATTTATATAGTGTAAAAAGGCATCCTGAAGCCTGGGAAGTCATTAATTTGATTGTCCAGTATTTCCTTCATGAGATATTGCAACACTTAGAAAAAGTGTACAGCGCCAGCAGACAATGAATTTGCAGCACTAAAAAAACGAAACTTCATTAACAGCTAAACCAAACGTTTCCAATGTAAATTTCCACATTTATATAGTGTAAAAATGCATCCTGAAGCCTGGGAAGTCATTAATTTCTTTGTCCAGTATTTCCTTCATGAGATACAGCAACACTTAGAAAAAGTCTGTGTGACAGCCTGGAGAGACTGCTGACAGGAGGGAATAGACCCCACTGGGGCTGACATGGGCTAGCTACCCATGCTGGCAGTCTCTGACACTGTGTTCAGTTTGTTGGAGACACCCGCCAAGTGCTACAGAAAGTCTACAAAGAATGACACCCCTACAGCCTGCGAGAGCGGGGGCGCAAGATGGCTCAATGACTGACCACACGGCTACAGACCTAGGAACAAACATGACTACGAGCAAGAACACGGTGCATGAGACAATGGCAGCAGGACACTCACTTCAGGTCTGCACCTGTGGCTGGGCAAAAGTAACATCAGTTACAGGGTTGAAGATCCACCAAGGAAAGAAGCGGTGTTTGGGAAAGCCGAGTCAAGGGCCTCGCATTGACCAATACTTCTTACGAAGTAATGCGTCAAATCAGTCGAGTGAAGCACAGCGACGGGAAAAAACCCAAAGTTCGCAGAGCATCAGCCCCCCTGTCACTGAGGAGGGTATTATAAACACAGAATTGCAGGAGGTAGAACCCACCCAGCCACAGAGACCTCCCAAAGAGAACAAGATCAAAGGGCACAGACAGAGTGTGAGGTGGCCCAAAACTATTGAGAAGAGAGAGTGGGAAACCGTCAATAACGACCTGGTGAAAATGTTGGAGCAACAAGTGGGCACTGCAGAGAGAAAGCTGGAACACATCGGTGACATCATCTACCACTATGGAGAGGAGCGCTTTGGAGTGAACAGCTGGAAAACCACCAACAAAATACCACCACCAACCAAACCTAGGAGGCAACAAGAGATAGAGAGACTGATCAGGGAAAGAAGGGACCTGCGGAAACAGTGGAGAAAAGCCTCTGATCCAGAGAGAGAAGGTCTCATGCTGCTCCATGGGGACATCAAGCTCCGGTTGAAAACCTTACGAAGAGCAGAGAACTTGAGGAAACTTCGCAGGAAGAAGGAACACACAAGAACCCTGTTCTATAAAAATCCCTTCAAGTTTGTCAAAGATCTCTTCGCTAAGGACAAAAGCGGGTTCCTGCAAACTTCAAAGAAGGAACTTGAAGAGCACCTGGAAAAGGTCTACCAAGACACGAAAAGGCATGAACAGCTAGCCATCCCACATGATATCCCCCCCATTCGACCACCAGAGGTCAACATCGAGACCGGCCCTCCAAAATGGAAAGAAGTGGAGAACATGGTGGGCGTGCAAGATCAGGATCTGCACCAGGACCAAATGGAGTGTCATATAAGCTCTACAAGAACTCACCAGATGTCCTACGCTATCTTTGGAGGCTAATGAGAATCGTCTGGCAGAAGGGGATAATACCAAAGGCATGGCGAAGGGCTGGAGGTGTACTAATTCCAAAAGAGAAGGACGCAGATATCAGTCAATTTCGGCCAATCAGCCTTCTCAACGTTGAAGGGAAAATCTTTTTCAGCGTCTTGACACACACCACCTACCTGGAGAAAAAACGAGTACATTGACACATCCGTACAAAAGGCTGGAATTTCTGGATTCTCTGGCTGCTTGGAGCACACCAGTATGATCTGGCATCAGATTCAAGCAGCGAAGAAGAACAAAGGGGATCTTCATGTCATCTTTCTCGACCTAGCCAATGCCTTTGGTTCAGTTCCGCATAGCCTTCTCTGGGAGTCCTTCAACTTCTTCCGCGTTCCAACATCCATCACTACCTTGGTAAAATTCTACTTTGAAGACCTGCAGCTGTGCTTCACAACACCCGACTTCAAAACATCATGGCAGCAAGTAGAAGTAGGCATCATGGCAGGTTGCACGATCTCACCCCTGGCCTTTACAATGGCCATGGAGGTCATCATCAGGGCCTCAAAATGGGTGGCGGGGTGAGCGAACCAGGAACGGGATCCGCCTTCCACCGTCCGAGTATATATGGACGACATGACCACTCTGACCACCACTGCAGCTTGCACCAGGCGGCTACTTGGTAAGCTGCAGGAAAACATCAGCTGGGCCCGGATGAAAATCAAGCCGAACAAGTCACGTAGCATCTCGATAATCAAGGGAGAGCTAAAAGACGTGAAGTTCTGCATTGGTGACGAACCAATACCAACGGTGGCAGAACAACCTGTCAAAAGCCTGGGCAGATGGTATGACTCAAGTCTTAAGGATAAAAACCAGGTGCAGCAGCTAAGACAGGATATCATCAACGACCTGAACAACATCAACAAGACTCCACTACCAGGGAAGCTCAAGCTCTGGTGTCTGCAATTTGGGCTTCTCCCTCTCGTGATGTGGCCACTCACTGTCTACGAGGTCCCACTAACAACTGTGGAGAAGATGGAGCGAGCCATCACAGTATATGTGAAACAGTGGCTTGGTGTCCCACGCTGTCTGAATAACATCAGCCTCTATGGCAAAGGAGTCCTCGAACTGCCCATCACAAGTCTCACTGAAGAATACAAGTGCTCTAAAGTGAGACTACAGATGACGCTGACGGACTCCAGAGACCGGACCATCAGTGAAACGGCACCACCCCTGTCAACTGCACGGAAATGGACACCATCCAGTGCAGTGCAGCATGCCACAGCAGCCCTGAGGCACAGCGATATTGTGGGACACGTCCAGAGGGGAAGAGGAGGCTTTGGCCTTACAGCAAGCAAACCAACTTGGTGTAAGGCCTCAACCGCAGAGAGGAAAAAAATGGTCGTGGAGGAGGTGCGCCGCCAGGAAGAGGCTGAAAGGTCTGCAAAGGCTGTCTCGCTTGCCAAGCAGGGACAGTGGATGAGGTGGGAAGGCCTGGAGAAAAGAAAGCTTGGCTGGAGGGATCTCTGGGAGATGGAAGCTAGCAACATCAGCTTCATCATCAGAGCTACCAATGACGTGCTGCCATCCCCAAAAAACCTCCACCAGTGGTATGGCGAAGATCCAACCTGTGCCCTCTGCCCAACACCAGCAACTCTGAAACACATCCTGACTGGTTGTAAGACCAGCCTCACACAAGGCCGCTATACCTGGAGGCACAACCAGGTCCTCAAGAGCTTGGCAGCAGTGCTTGAAAGCAGGAGAACTACCATCAACTCCTTGCCCTTAAGAGCCACCACTACCATTACAGCACCAAAATTTGTCCGAGAGGGACAGGAAAAGCCCAACCATCCTTTTCTCAAGCCAGAAGTTGGTCAGCTAACCAAGGCTCGGGATTGGAAGATGCTGGTCGATATAGGTCAGCAACTAATCTTCCCAGCAGAGATTGCAACCACCACCCTAAGGCCAGACTTAGTGCTGTGGTCCCATTCATTGAAGACTGTCTACATTGCAGAGCTCACAGTCCCGTGGGAAAATGCAGTTGAAGAGGCCTATGAGCGTAAGAAGTTGCGCTACACTGAACTGGCGGCGGACGCACAACAACGAGGGTGGAAAGCCAAGGTCTATCCCGTCGAAGTTGGATGCAGAGGGTTTCTGGCCTCATCAACCATCAAGCTGCTGAAAGACCTGGGAATCCATGGACAGGCTCTGCGGCACACAGTCAGATCGCTCTCTAAAGCGGCTGAAAGAAGCAGCCAGTGGATCTGGATGAAGAGGAAGGACCCCTACTGGGCTCATAGATCAGCAACATGACCCCCGTCCCCCCTCCCCATCCCACCACTAATCTGCGTCATCCCACTTGAGTACCCAGGGCAGAACCATCCACCACAGTTAATTGGGCATGGGACATAAGCGCGGGCGTGATCAACCGGCCGCTGGCCACCATCGATGAGGGTGTCTAGTGATAAAGGCCGAAACACCCAGTGATTTGATGGAACACTACTGACGATGTGTCCCAAATTGACATCTTTCCCATTCCAACCATGAGACACAACCCCCATGCCACTCTCCATAGCAAGCCTAACCTCATGAGAATACCATCTATCGGCACAATGGACAGTTTACCATCACGTCCATGTTTTTATGATTCTGCTATGTGAGGCATTATCTCATAAGGGAAATACTGGACAATCAAATTAATGACTGTCCAGGCTTCAGGATGTCTTTTTCCACGATATAAAGGTGGAATCTTTCATTGGAAACGTTTGGTTTAGCTGTTATAGAAGTTTGGGTTTTTATTGTGCTGCAAATGCATTTTCAGCTTGCGCTGTGCACATTTGCAAAGTGAGGCAATATCTCATAAGGGAAATACTGGACAATCAAATTAATGACTGTCCAGTCTTCAGTATGTCAGTTTACACTATATAAAGGAAGAAATTTACATTGGAAACGTTGAATTAAGCTGTTATAGAAATGTGGTAGTTTAGTACTGCAAATGCATTTTCAGCTCGCGCTGTACACATTTTCTAAGTGAAGCATTATCTCATGAGGGAAAGACTGGACAATCAAATTAATGACTGTCCAGTCTTCAGTATGTCAGTTTACACTATTGTTAGGTTGAAGATATATTTTATCCCATATTTTACTCTATTAGTATTGCAAAAGAATTGTTCCACAGTGTGACCTATGTTTGACCATATGGATGAGAAGACTTCAAGAGAAGCGGATGCCTGAAGACAGGATCAACGTCTACAACATCAAAGGAGGTGTGCCGAGACACACCTCTGAACCAAAAGGACTGAGACTTTAGTGCCAGAGCACTAAAAGGCATATCTGCCTTTTCAATCAGTAAATGACTGCCATTGATGTCTGTCTTTCCTCTTGTGTCTGAAATGTTTACATGTTCCTGCTGGTGCTCCCCCCTTCGTTCCTTAGTGCAAATACATTGTATTGTTTAGGGACTTCCCAAATAAAATAGAGGGCTCGGCGGAGTGTGCTCCAGAACGAAGTTGGAGATGTAACTGAGCACACCTCCGTTCGTTCTCCTCGCGAGTAAAAGATCAACTCTTGTCTTCCTTTCATTCATTTTGCCTTTGTTCAGTGAATGCTTAGGTGATTGAACCTGACATTATTTTGGTCCTTCGAGCGGGAAGCCAAGATACCTGAGGATTCCAGCGGGTGTGGTGAACTCCAGAAAGACCATGGCCATGGCAGGCTCACTAGAGAGAGCCTAAAAATCCTTTTCCAGGACTGGACCTCACCCCACCAGCTGGGATCTGACGGTTGACGGCGATCCAATGGAGGGAAGACAACAGTGGTGAGATATTTTTTTTTAGGGGGGAAGTGACTGACTGGAGGTCATTGCGCGTTAAGAATAAATAAATAAGTGTTCAGAATAAATAAATGAGCATTAAGAATAAATAAATAAAAATAAAACATAAAAAAGAAAAAAAAGCAAAGAAAGACATGAAGTAGAGATGAAATAAGAAAAGAGAAAGAAAGAAAGATAGAGAAAAGAGAAAGAAATTGTGTATAGATAAGAAATCCTGTGCATACTAGTCGATGGCAGGTCCATGAAGGACAGTGGAGTGAGAAATAAAAAAACCCTGTGAATACTAGTCAATGGCAGGTATATGACGGCGGAGTCCGAGAAATTCCGTGGAGAAAGTAGGACGGCGGAGTCTGTGTGTACACTTAAATTCCGTGTGTGAATGTTTGCGCAAACCGTATGTAAAGTGAGTGAACGGTGTGATTGGGGATTACAAATACCACTTGGTATTTTATCCGATGTAATACAGTAGGGTTGTACACAGCAGACTGGTGTGGATGCAAAGGCAATAATTCTCCACCTGAAAAGGTTGAATTGAGAATTACCACAACAGGAAATTTGAGTTGCTGTCCTACTGATGAGAAACCAGTTTTTAGAACACCTTAGGTGTTGACAAACTGGTCCAAATTTTCTAAAATGGGGATATTAGGTAGTAAAATAAAACCCAGGGATACGCTGCAGTGTAGAGATTGGAAGTTCATCGAAAAACAGGATCCTGATAAAACTCAGTATTTAGATACATGGATAACTGAACATGGCTTTAATGGTCAGTTAAATACACAAAAAATAGCCGCATTGCAGGGATCAATCATAGGAAAGACGAAAAAGACCCCAAAAAGATGAAGAAAAATGGCTTTGAGGAAACAGAATATTGGATGAGGGTAGCCTTAAAAAGAGAAGAGGGATACAGGAAACAAAAAGAGAATGAAAACAAAATAAGCAAAGGAAAGGAATGCGAAAAGTCAGATAGAGCAAATTACACTGAAATAGGAAGAGTAAAACAAAAGGATGATGAGACTTTTGAGCAACACAAAGTGAGAATGACAGCTGTGTTTAAAAATCACAGCGGGCTACAGGAAAATGGTAATGTAAATGGGCCATTTCAACAGCAGTTGAAGAATGCTTTACATGCAGGCTCAAGAGAGGTAATTCATAAGTGGGTAAATAAACATTTCATTTGCCTGCCAACAGGTACCCTGGAGGAGTATGTAAATCACGCCCTCCATGCTGAGAAGATAGAAAATAAAAAGAAGCAGAGGTCTATAGACAGGACAGGTCAGGTAGGACAGGTAGGAGAGGAGGTCTTTTATCGAGGTGGAAAGGGCCGGTAGCTTTAGAGGACAAAGGGGCAGACGACAGAGAGGAGGAAGAATAGGAAGAGGAGCAAACAGGCAAAATACATCAGGCTGCTGGCGTTGTGGTAAAGAAGGCCATATAGCAAGAGATTGCCCTGAGAAAAAGCAACCTTCAGCATGACTAGGATAGGAAGCATCTAAACAGGATTTAGAGGCTGATCAAGGAACAGATGAGTTTCTAGATGAAGAGGTCCTCCTAAATTTACAAGAGATATTGGCCTTTGATGAAATAACTGAGCTGAAATAACCTTATTGGTAAATGGGTCACCAATTACCTTTTTATGTGACACTGGTGCATGTAGGATTGCTTGTAATAAATTAATTCCAAATGATAGAGCAAGAGAAATGTGTCATAGTCAGATTTGCAAGTGGAAAACTGTCTAGAGTAAAAGAATTAGAACCTGTGTGGTTGAGGGACCCAGAAGGACACTGAGTTGGTTGCAAGAATTGAAATTAGGTTTACTTTTACAGAACAATGAGAGCCCAAGTTGTGGGGATGTGATTAATTTACAGAAAAAGATTATTGATGGCACAATTTATACTTACATGATCCGACAGACAAGGTATATCATTCTGATGATGGGTTTTACTTAATTGTATACTTGTGTCTTTTTCAGAAAGAGAGGAGTAGGTGTTGTGAAATCTTAATTGAATGAAGAAGTGAGCATGAGAAACCCTTGTAGGAGCATAGGTGTTTCCTGATTTTGTAGTTTTTGATTTGATACCTTGATAGTTTTGAGTGGCTTTGGTAAGGCTACAGTGAATTTGGAAAATTAAAAAAAAAAAAGGAGTGAGGAAAGTTTGACAGAGGGCAATGGGTATTGGTGTAATCGTAACTCATGAGTGTGCTGTAACAAAGAGTTAACAGCTCTTTGAAGTTAGATGCTCGTTCCCAAGTAGGGGGAGGAAGTCAGAGAGAGAGTTTGGTGATTGAAGAAGGTGTGACTTGAACAAATGAATAAGGATAAGAATTAGGTTCTGCTGTAAGGATGATTTGAAGAAATAAATATGTTATGTTTCATACTTCAGTTGATGATCTTTCTATTAAGGTAACTGTAGTTAGTAACTGGAATGAAATGCACAGATGGAAATGACACGGAAAAAAAAGATGGTAATTTGATAAGAAGGGCTAGTATTTACATTAGAAATAGAAATAGAAATAGAAATAGAAATCCCTTTATTGTCATTGTACTCAAGTGTGCAACGAGATTAGAGGGCTCCCCTCTCCAGTGCAATACAACAATAATACAGACAAATATATAAATTAGATAAATAAATAAGACTGAATAGGGCATATAGAAACACATCACAATGCTGTTTTGCAAGGTTAGGGTGGTCTCGTGTGTGTGTGAGAGTTCAGTATGGAGATGGCTCTCGGAAAGAAACTGTTTCTCAGTCTATTGGTCCTTGATTTGATGCATCTGTAGCGCCTGCCAGAGGGCAACAGGTCGAACAGGTGTGAGTTTGGGTGGGTATTGTCTTTGACGATGTTGAGAGCCCTTCTGAGGCACCGGGCGGTGTAGATGTCCGACAGCGAGGGGAGAGGGCAGCCAATAATCCTTTGCGCTGTTTTGACTGTCCTCTGGAGCCTCACTCTGTCCGCCTCAGTGCAGCCGCTGTACCAGGTGGAGACAGAGTACGTCAGCAGGCTCTCGATGGACGAGTGGTAGAAGGCCAGCAGCAGCTTCCTGTCCAGGTTGAATTTCCTGAGGACTCTCAGGAAGTGCAGACGTTGGCGGACCTTCTTTACCACTGCTGTGGTGTTGTGACTCCAAGAAAGGTCATCGGAGATCTGTACTCCCAGGAACTTGAACGTGTGGACCCTCTCCACACACACGCCTTCGATGCAGAGGGGGGGCGGCAGCGTCTTGTTCCTCCTGAAGTCGACGACAATCTCCTTTGTTTTAGCAGAGTTAAGGTGCAGTCTGTTGTCCTTGCACCAAGTTGTCAGTCTCTTTACCTCCTCTCTGTAGGCTGTCTCGTAACCTTCCGAGATCAGACCGACCACTGTCGTGTCGTCAGCAAACTTGACGATGGTGTTGTTGCCGTGGGCCGGGCTGCAGTCGTAGGTGTAGAGGGCGTACAGGAGAGGGCTCAGCACGCATCCTTGGGGGGAACCGGTGCTCAGCATGAGGGTGGAGGACGTGTAGGGGCCGAGCAACACAGTCTGGGGTCTGTTGGTCAGAAAGTCCTTAATCCAGATGCGTGTGAGGGCAGGGAGGCCGAGAGTGTCCAGTTTGGCGACGAGGATGTCTGGGATGATCGTGTTGAATGCCGAGCTGTAGTCCACAAAGAGCATCCTTGCATAGCTCCGCTGTTGTTCCAGGTGGCCCAGTACAACATGCAGAGCAGTGTCGATGGCGTCCTCAGTGGATCTGTTAGCCCGGTATGCAAACTGGTAGGGGTCCAGAGTGGGAGGAAGGCAGTCCCTGATGTGCTGGAGAACCAGCCTCTCGAAGCACTTCATAATGACTGGTGTGAGAGCAACAGGACGGTAGTCATTCAGGTGGACGGCTGGTGACTTTTTGGGGACAGGAATAATGGTGGAGGTTTTCAAGCAGGAGGGGATGACTGCCTGAGCCAGGGAGCGGTTGAAGATCCTGCAGAAAACATGTGACAGTTGGTGGGCACATGCTCTGAGGACCTTGCCTGGTATTCCGTCGGGTCCAGTAGCTTTTCCTGGGGTTGACCGTGTTCCTCTACGATGAGTGGGGGGGAGTTGGAGCTTGAAGTGCGGGGGTGTGATGGTTGGGGCGAGTCAAAGCGAGCGAAGAAGCAGTTAAGCTCCTCTGCCAGCGATGCACTCGGGTCTGCAGAGGTCGTGCTGCTGCCACGGAAGTTGGTGATGCTCCGTAGACCCTGCCACACCTCCCGTGGTCTGTTACTGGCAAGGTGGGCCTCCAGCCTCCCCTTGTAGGTTGCCTTTGCTAGCTTGATGCCTTTGCTCAGGTCAGCACGAGCCACCCTGTACTGGGCTTTGTCGCCTGACCTGAAGGCAGCGTCACGGGCCTTGAGGAGAGCGCGAACCCTGCTGGACATCCAGGGCTTCGCATTTGGGAAGGTCCGTATAGTCTTTTGTTGGGACACAGTTTCCATGCAGAACTTGATGTAGTCCAGTACACAATGCGTGTAGACATCAAGGTCCTGATGATCAAAGAGGTCCCAGTTTGTGTCATGAAAGCAGTCCTGTAATTCACTCATGGCGTCGTCACGCCAGGTTTTCACAGTCTTTGTGGTAGGCCTGAATCTGCGCCTGAGAGGGGTGTACGCAGGTGCGAGCTGCAAGGACAGGTGGTCTGACTGGCCGAGGGGGGCGAGTGGGAGGGCTCTGTATGCGTGCTTGATGTTCGAGTACACATGGTCGAGAGTGTTGTCTCCCCTCGTCGGGCACTTGACATGCTGGTGAAACTCTGGGAGTACAGTCTTTAAATTGGCCTTATTAAAGTCTCCCGCTACAATGTGACCGCCATCAGGGTGCGCCCGCTGATGTTTATTGATGACGCACGCGAGTAGCGAGAGCGCCGTGCTAGTGCTAGCGTCGGGAGGGATGTAAACAGCTGCGAGAATCACTACCGTTAGCTCCCTCGGGAGAAAATAAGGCCGGCATTTAACGGACATGAACTCGATGTCGGGGGAAGAGTGCTTCTCGACGATCGTGCTATCGCCGCACCAGTTCTCATGCACGTAAACACAGAGCCCCCCGCCCCTCCTCTTACCGGTGTCCCTCGTCCGATCCGCGCGATGTAGCGAGCGCCCGGCCAGCTGGATGCTAGCGTCGGGGACGTCTGCGTGCAGCCAGGTTTCCGTGACGACGATCACACTGCTATCGCGCACATAGCGGTTTCCCAGGATTTGTAATCCCAGGTCGTCGATTTTGTGGACCACGGATCTGGCGTTGGTGAGGTGCAGACTCGGTAGTGGTTGCCTATGGGGCTGCCGTCGCAGCCATTGCAAGACACCGGACCTGCAGCCTCGCTTCTGCTTCCTCTCTCTGCGTCGCCTGCGCCGCCTCCCGGTCCCGATGACCAGCCACGGTGAGCCGGGCAGCCTCGCCAGTTCGTTCGGAATTTTGCGATCATAGCAAAATTCCTCTGTGATGGTTATTTCGCATCGATATCCAATGTTCACGATGTCCTGGCGGGTATATCGATGTTGTGCCTCAGTTGATGCCAATAAGAGCAAGCAAACACTAATAAAAAGTAATAAGGAGCACTGTGAGGGGGAGCTGTTAGCCGCTGCGTCCATGCGCGCCGCCATCTTAACATCCAAGGAATTAAAGCAGAGAAGAAATTAGAGACTACAAATAACATTGATGTGTACTTGTTCACTTTGAGGTAGAACTGGTTGAAGTAAAATGAGTCATAAAGTTAGAAAAATAGGAAATAAAAATAAAATTAACATGCTTAAGATTAACAAATTATTGTAAAGTCTGAGTTCCAAATTATGCAGAAATTACTGTGCCACTGAGTAAAATGATGAATGAGGAAAACCTCTAAATGACATTGTCCTTACACTGGACTGATAAAGCATATTCAGCTTTTGTGAAAGGAAACAAGTGTTCGTATTAAGTATGGCACTGACCCTTTGTCCAGATGCAAAAGGCCTTAGTTTTAGTGTAGAAACATGGAGATAAGATGAAACCAATCGCATACTTCTATTCCAAACTAGACAACGTAGAATGTGCATTGAAGCACTGCATGAGAACAGTTAATGCAGTATCTATTGCTGTAGATATAAGATTAAGATAAAGATGGTCTTTTATTAGTCCCACAATCTGGAAATTGCAGAAACAAGTGCAACCATAGTTTTGTTCCATCCTCTGGTTTTGAGAGTACCACGTGCGGTTTCTGCATTGCTTTTGCTGATGAACATGACGTTTTTGTCACCGGCGGGACATTTATAGTGTATGAATACATTGTTATCAAAACCACATCTGATTATAGAGAGATGTACAACATTAAACCCGGCTGTCATTATTATGTCAGGAGGATGGTACAAAACTAGATTGTTATGAGTTAGTAGAAAAAAGTAACCAAAAGTAAAGGCATCAAAAAGATTCGCCTTCAGAAAACGGAGAAGTGCTATTTGTAGATGGAAATAAATAAATAAATAAATAAATAAAATACTGTAGTTGTATCAAATGACACTGGGAAAAAGAACTTAGCAGTTACTCCTCAAATTACTCAGCTCATGCAACAGAATTAGTATCTTAAACAAAAGCGTGTAAACTAAAGAGAGTAAATTGTGTTACTATTTACACATATAGTCGTCTTAAAATGTGTAGCGCATACATTGCATAAGTGTTTTCCTTGAATACACATTGCAGACAATACAGCTAAAGAAGCTGTTGCGGACATACACGTTTTAGTGATAGAAGTCCCAAAGTTAAACAAAGGCTTTGGAGGAAAATGGTGTAACATCGCTACGTGATCTCTGTATGACCAAACAATAATCTTTACAAATGGGCTGCTATATTGAGTCATGGGATAACACATGTCTCAACAGGGGAAATGGTGCATCAGATATTACGTTATTATACGGCTTACGGCTTTAATGCTTATTCGAAACATTTTTGTAGGGCATGTTTAACGTGTGCGAAACACAATTCACAAGGTAATTTGAGTCCACGCAGAGGACGCTTTCCTACACCACAATATCCATTTCAAATTATTCATATGGACTTATTTGATAAAAACCAAAGTGAAGAAAAAAAATAAAATAAATGTTTGGTCATCATAGATGTGAATTCGAAATGGTTAGAACTCTTTCTAACCAACAAATCCAGATGCATTGACAGTGGCAAAAGTACTTTGTAAGGATATCATTCCGAGATATGGTATTCCTGAAAATAATAAACAGTGATAATAGTACCCATTTTGTTAACTAACTTGTGAAAGAGATAGGAATGTTTCACGTTGATTTGAAAGATAATTGTGCTTACCACCCTCAAAGCTCTGGATTGGTGAAAAGAATGAACAAAAAAAAAAAAAGTGAAAAGGCTATGCATTGAGGAAACGGGGAGGCAGTGGACACAGTGTATGGAAATTAGTAAAACTGTTTGTAAAAACGACAAGCACTGTGACTTTCCATTGAATGTTATGCGAGTCGCCTCTCTGTCCACTTTTAAACCTCGCTTGAAGATGAATATTCGGGCCTTTGACTCAGCATGAGACTGTTGCTGTTCTGTTGTTTTTCTGGTATCTACTGTAAATGTGTTTATGTGAGTTAATTTGAGTTATATACAGAGAGTTGCACTGTATTGTATTTCATTGTATTTAGGACCGAGACGTTGTAAAACATTGTTTGGAAGGCCTTATAGAATACCTCAAATTTAAGAACAAATGGGAAATAGATGCTGAAGCAACTTTAGCTGACTACATGTGAAAAGTGTTAGAAAAACAAAGACAGGCACAAATTTAGAGTGGTGAGGATCTTTCTGTCTCCTAGCAGGGCACTAAACTAGTGGAGCCAGGAGACTGGATGCTTGAAAGACGTTTGAAGATAAGACATATGTAATTACCCAAGGGGGAATGCCATGTTTAGTTTTATTGACAGCTCTCACAGCTGTAAATATAGTAGAAGAGTCAACATTGGTTCATTTGACACATGTAAAAAGGTCATTTTGGTTGAAATCTCCTACAAAGGAGATGAGCGGAAGTCTGATGATAGGGTGGTCTTATTTCATAAGACACCAGACTAAGTAGAGGGGATATTTCAGACAAAATGACCCTGAAGTGGTTAAAAGCAGCTGTTCTATGTTGGATGTATACAATTTTATTCTGATATTTTTGTTGTTGTGTTATATGTGGGAACAACCCAGAGTTACATAAACAAACTATGATGTGACTATAGTACAATACCAACAGTAAGAATCCCAATTACTAATCAAAATGGATTTGCAAACACCAAGCAGATAATTGAAAAAAAAAAAGTGATGGGACATATTTGTGGAGCTTGGACGACATGTTGATAGATTTGAGTTGGAACCATGAGTAATACTCAAGTGGGCAACTATTGGTCCACAGAACAAAGTTACAGGAGAAAGTCTGTACTTTCGTGAAAAGATAGCAATTGGACAACGAGATATCCAAAATAAGCAAATGAAATTGTATTATTGATATTATATTAATGCTTATCTTGATAATACATGTATGGATTGGGTCAGCGTGTATCCTGTGACTAGAGTTGATGTAGATGAACATGTTTTCTATGATAGTTGCTCTTGAAAATTTAAATAGCATTAATGTTGCTGACAGAGCTAAGCGGTTAGGAATCTTTTCACCACCACTGTGTCTGGTTTTGATAGTGGTTGAAATAAACTTCAATCCACTATCAAGAGGGGAAATCTGGTGGTGGTGTGGATATGATAGATCATTTGATAAATCACCCAAAAATGTAAAAGGTTTTGAGACTTAGTGCATATCTGTATGTGTTTTTCATAACTAGGCCCTGCTTATAGATTATTGGTAGTTTCTGGAGAGTGCCATTTCACAAAATGTAATTGATTGATCGTAAATGGTATGTTTTATATTGTTTGTTAATAAACTGTGTGAACTGTCCAATGTCATGACAGGACATCGGTGACGTTAAAAAAGAGAAAGCAGAATATCACGGCAAAAAAAAAAAAAAAAATGATTCAACATACATGGAAGCCATCGGTGTTCTCCTTAGTGTAAGTAAGTAAGTAAGTGTAAATTAACAGATCAAGTAACAGGATTTGAGTCCTCGAACGAAGAACAAAGAACGCAGACAGGTCAACTGCATCATCACAACGTGCAAAAATTAGGTAATTGGACGCAAAGTGGGTTTGAAACTGTGCATGAACGGCTATCAACCAATCTCTAATGGCATTCCGAAACAGGATGACTGTTGATGTATTGTTGGATGAGAGAGGTGGTGTTTGTGCTATGTTCGGTGAACAATGTTGCACATTTATTCCCAACAACACAGCGGTGGGTGGTCGTCTAACCAGGGCCATAGAGGTCTCAGGACTCTTCATGGTAAAATGAAAGGACAACTGGTCTGTGTATATATATATATATACACATATATATACACATATATATATATATATATATATATATATATATATTTGTTACTTTGGAATAAAGACATTAAATTGATGTAATTTTGTTTTAGAAAAATGCTGTAGTTTTTTTCTCTGAATACAACCTACAAACGGTTAAAAAGGACATTCTGAAATGTTTTTTTTTTGGGCTATCAAATATTTAGTTTGACACTCAAACCGCACACTATTCGTGTCAATTTGTTTGGTTCTATCTCCATGAGTATTTTTTTGTGGTGCATCAAAAGCGTGTTTTAACTTACTTAGGTAAGACAGGTTTAGTGGAGAGATGAGGCCAAACAGCATCACACATCTATGTGCAAGAGATGGCAACTGACAAAGAACCTTCACACCTACAATAACTGCCCCGATGTAATGTGGTGGCTGAAGATCCTCTTCCTCCCGGACAACAAACACCACCATGGTGCACTTGGCAGGCTCTTGATCCAATTCATCCTACAGACCACCATGATAAAAGACAAATTCATTAGAGTTATTTAGATTAAATTTTTTTCCACCATGAAAAAAAAACAAACAACATATATATGTGTGTGTGTGTGTGTGTGTGTGTGTGTGTGTGTGTGTGTGTGTGTTTATATATATATATATATATATATATATTTTTTTTTTTTGGAAGCATCTTTCAGGACACTCAAGGCCGCTGTACAGAGTAAAATACGAAAGTAAAAACACAAATACGGGTAGAAACACCAACACGTAAATCAAGCAGGATAAAATACAATAAAGTGGATGAGGGACATATCTGGAATTGGAGAGAGTAATTAAGGCGGAACAGATTGGTTTTGAGTTTAGTTTTAAACACAGGGAGGGTGGTGCAATTACAGAGGTCAGGTGGAGAGAGTTCCAGAGCTGGAGAACCGAATCGCTGAAGGCTCTGTCCCCCATGGTGGCAGGCAAGGGGTGGAGTGAGGAGGATGAAGACCGGAGAGCGCGGGATGGAGTGGGAATATGGATGATGTCTGAAAGGTAGGGAGGGGCGAGGTTGTGAAGAGATTTGAAAGTCATGTGTCATGTCATTATCCACTCCGCTTATCCGGTACAGGGTCACGGGAGGGTGCTGGAGCCTATCCCAGCTGACTACGGGCGAAAGGCGCACTACACCCTGAACTGGTCGCCAGCCATAGATTTGAAAATATATAGAAGAATTTTGAAAATGATTTGTTGATTGACTGGAAGCTAGTGGATCTGCTGAAGGATGGGGGGTTGATGTGATAGGTGGAAGGTGATTGGAATCCATTGCACATCCTTGAGGCACCCTAAAGCTCCCGTATGTCTGTCACTGAGTCTTGAATTTTTACTTAGTAAACTGAATTTGAGCATATGCAGTATTGAATTTTTGGTGAGGAGACCTTTTTTTTGAGGAATTAAAAACGCATTTTAAAGTCCTACATTCAAGTTTATTGGGATATAGTTCTCAACAAAAACATTATGATCGAAAAATTCAGAATCAAATTAAAAATATACAATTTATGTAATTCGAATTCAGTTTTTCAATTCAATAATTCAGTGTTCAATTCAAAACATTCAGGTTTCAATTCAAATATCAAAGTTAAGATATTCACATTCAAATAACCAATATTCAGATTTAGTTTCAAGTGGGACAAATATCAGACCATAGTCCAGCAATTAATCCAAACTCTGTGTCAAATTAAGTGATGATTGTACTGCCTTTATTATTTTAGAGGAGGAGTAATACCTGCTGCTGTATCTTCTAGTGCTGGACGATTAATCAAAATTTAAATCGTGATTTAGATTTCTTAATTTTGAAAATGTTCTAATTGAGGGAAAAATGTTTCAGATTAAGAAAGAGTTCAAACAAATTACATATGTTCAATTTGAGAGAACCTGGCTAACCAAGATGGAACTTTACACCCTGGAATTGAAGGAGATACTTGGAAAAAAAGGCCGAGTTACTGGCACTGAAATAAGACCTATGCTCAGTTCACTCAGTCATGTAAGAGGGTTGTGTTTTATTACTGCAAATAGAATTTGCATCAAACTATTTTGGATAAGTCCATCATAAGCATTAACAGAATAAAACAATAAAAGATCTGTTAGAGCTTATGGATATCTTGCTATTTTTTTTATTTAAAGTTGAGATGCACTTTTTGGGATGTAAGCAATGCATATGTGAGCTTTTATTTATTTAAGACACTTAATCATCTTGTGTCTTTTTAAATAGCAAAACGTTGAAGCTGGAAGGGAGGGCATAATCCATTCCTTGATGAAATTCCTCGGACAGTCTGCAGAGGAACTCATCACGGACTACCAGGTAAATTACAACAGTATTACGTTTTTAAAGCTGCAATTAACTCATAGACTGTGCAGCAAACATTTTTATTTGTCACAATATTCAAATAAATTAATTGCTGCCAGTATGTGACCTGCTCTGGCTAAAGGGTTGGCATTTGGCAAAGGTTACTTTCGGGTAATTGACAAAATAAATCAGAAGGTCCAAAGTTTCGATTTTGAGATTTCTACAAAAATCCTATCCTTGAGGTTGAGGTTTCTATTTTAATTTCCGTTTTCATTGCCCTTTTTATTTATTTTTTGATTCTCATATATGCTGTTATAAACATGTAATGCAGATTGCAAATACTGTCACATATCACTGGTGTCCGGCTGAAACATGTTGTCATAATTTGAGTAATTTCATGTTTTTCTAGATCTAATCTATTGGTCAATCCACACGAGTGGGTGTTACTTGTAAATATTACTGACCAATCTCAAATGTTGAAAATGGTTTGCTCTCTTTGGATGATGCAGTGTTAATGATTGCAAAAACGTGCCATTGGAAGTCTCCTGCAAGGTGAAGATTCTGGAGCTTCTTGGATACTGCCTGAAGACAGCGATATTCAGAACTATAAAAAGCAAACACAAATTTGGGACATTATGCACCTAACCATGGATGTATATGCTCTTTCAGGAAGTCAGCAGAGAACAAGCAAAAGAGGACCAGGCCAAGCAAATACTGAAGGTCTATGTCAGGGGTGTCAAACTCATTTTTATGGACGGGCCACATCGTAGTTGTGGTTTCCCTCAGAGGGACTGTGAACCCATATAAATTGATTGGAAAGCCAGTTTTGAAATCAGAAGCTAGTAAGTAATTGTTCAACAATTTTTCAATTTATTTTAAAAGGGGAGGATTGGTAACAAATAATTGGCAATATCTCATATCTCAGTGTTGTTGTGAAGAAAATATGCTAGAAACAGGAAGTTGATGCAGATGATTTGCCCTTTGCGGGCAACATAAAATTAGGTTGTGGGCCAGATCTGGCCCCGGGCCTTGAGTTTGACACACGTACTCTATGTCTTCCAAGCAAGTGAGGGACAAGAAGACACATCCCATGCCTCTGTTTCCATTGTTGCTTAAGAAAATGAGGTTGTGGAAATGTTGCCAGTCTCCTGCTCATGGGAATTAACTATGCGCTGAACTTACTAAATTTGCAGTACCCGTTTGAGGTGCATCAGAAGCTCTTTCTTGAGATAGATGGCCTGAAACTTGCACTCGGAGTCCATTCCCTGACTCTCCATTGAATGTTAGGCAAGCCCCCTCTCTGTCCACTTTTAAAACGTTTTGAAGACACATTTTTATTCTTTAGCTTTCGACTCAACATGTGACTGTCGTTGTTCTTCTTGTATCTACTGTACGTGTTTTAATTTGTGTTCTAATTTCCTGCTAATTTATACAACACCGTATGAAAAACACTTTGTTACAGCTCCAACTATTATAATTGCAAGTTATTTGTACATGGGTATTTCTTGTTTCGTGGACTAATACTGTGCGCAAATGCAAATGCTCGGCCTTTTATCACAAAAAATGTCCGAAGGGCAAGATCTTAATTCCTCCTCTAATATAAAACCTTCCCGAAGAACAAATCGTATAATTCTAACTTGCTAGATTTAGTCCAATGCACGATACATTTAGGCTAACTCGACGTCGCTCCAGTCAGTAAAGCACGCTTTATAGTTCACCAAAATGCATACCGTGAAATTCTTACCTTGTTTATGCGACGAGGATATTATCCCGTAAGGAGTTACACTGACGCTGTACTGCTTCTTTTTGTATTTCTCTGTTCAGGTCGTCCCTCCCGCATTTCGCCCAAAGTCAGACGGGATAGGCGGCAGCACCTCCCCGCAAGCCAGTACAAGATAGGCGGTGTGGAAGATAAAGATAACACGTCCCTCCGTTTGGATCGGGTATTGTGTTTTCTTTAGAGCTTTTGGTTCGTGTGCACTGTGCAACACAGTCTGAGCGCAAATACAAATGCTCGGCCTTTTATAAATAAAAAAAAAATCCGAAGAACAAGACCATCCTCGTCTAATATAAAACCTTCCCGATGAACGAACCTTATAAAACTTGCCCTCCGTCACAGCAAAACAATTTCTGCAACAATTTCATAATCCATTTGTAAAAAGACAACGGTAAGATTTCGTCCAGTGTACGATCAGTTTAAGCAAACTGGGTTTAGCTAGTCAGTAAAACACTCTTTATAGTGTAGCAACGTTAGTAACGCTAAATTCTTACCTAGTTTATGAGACGAGTGCTGTACTTGACTATTTTTTGTAATTTATTATTTTTTTTTTTTTTTAATGCTTTATAGAGCAAATTGCACCTATGACAGTTGTTATTACCACAGAAGCCATCTCAAATGGTTGCAAACTCTGAGGGTGACTTTGAACCGGAAGTCCCGCCTCAATCGTCATCTGATTGACAGCGGAATCCTGGAGCCAGAGAAGAGAAAAGAATCAGACACGAAGTTGAAGAAGCGGAAAAAAAATAAACATCGAATCTCCAAGTTCTCGCAACGAGGGTGACTGTTGGGTTCTGGAGAAGTGACCGGGAGATGGAGAGCCCCGTATTTTGGTCTTGGTAAGAGGGTAACTCACTTGATGTTGACGAGGGAACCTATGCCGCTATGCTATATACCGGCGTGAGAAAACTACGGCCCGGGGGCCACATGCGGCCCGTTAAACGTTTTAATCCGGCCCGCCGAATTTGAAAAAAAAAAAAAAAAACCTTGTTAATGTTTTATTTTCAAAATAGTGTGGTTTTTCAAAGACAAGCTTTTGTTCACTTTCATTTAAAATTAAATGTATTTTTTTTCTCAGATGAGATGAGGTTACCAAAACACTCCATCCATCTGCTCCTGGTCCAGCCCCTCTGTCAAATTTTAGAACCCATTGTGGCCCGCCAATAAAAAAGTTTTCCCACCCCTGCTATATACTATAAGCTATGTTAATGTCGTCAGGCCATTATAGAGTATTTCTTCTGACATTTTGAAGGAGAAATAATACTCAACGTTTTATTTTTTTATGATGTTTGAGGCATTCTGACTGAAATACAGTTCAATTGAGGTTACCAGTAGTCATTTCCATTACCTGTCAATGTAAATTAGAATGTAACTTACTACAGTGAACCCTCGGTTATCGCGGTTAATGGGGACCGAGACCACCCGCGAAAACTGAAAATCCGCGAAGTAGCGGCGCACCTTCAAAAATGCTTAAAAAAAAAAAAGTGCGAAGTAGCGGCGCACCTTCAAAAATGCTTTAAAAAAAAAGTGCGAAGTAGCGGCGCACCTTCAAAAATGCTTAAAAAAATAAATAAATAAAATAATAATATATATATATATATATATATATATACGGGTAGAGAGAGAGAGGGTGAAATTCATGTTATAACAAAAAAAAAAAATTATTAAAACATTTTTTTATTCCCCAGCCATTATTTTTGTATTTATTCAATTACTTCTTTTTGTATTTATTTAATTACTTCGACTTTTACCTGCTGGTACGCCGTCCGGTGTGCCCTGGCATTCTTCATTTATTTATTCATTTATTCATTCATAACTGACAGCCTCGCGCTCCGCTCATGCCCGGGCGGAAGGTGTTCCTCTTCGGCTTAACAACCACGCACGCCGGCCGGTCTCCTCCGGAGCTCTCGCACGGTCCCGAACGGAGCGAAATGTCGCCCCGCTAGTGCCCGGGCGGAAGTTGTTCCTCTTCGGCTTAACTGCCACGCACGCTGGCCGGAGCTCTGGTACGGTCCGAACCGCGCGAAACGTCGCCCCAAATCGTGCCCGGGGGAACGTGCTCTTCTTTGTCCACTCTCCTCTTCGCCCACGTTCTTCTTCGGCGGACGCCGGCCGTCTAACCACTCCAGCGCCCCGTCGTGCCGCTCGGCGAAACTACAATGCCCCCGAATATTTTTTAGACCCGCGAAGCACTGAACCCGCGAAAGGTGAACCGCGAAGTAGCGAGGGTTCACTGTATTGCAACCAGATACCTATAAAATGTCATTTAATTTGCACTGTTTTGATCGCCACTGTTTTGCTCATTGAACAACAAATGAAAAGATGAATCATACACAGTGTTTGTAAAGATAATTGTCAATGTTTTATTAAATGAAATTCCAATGTAAAATTGTGTAATATTGTGTTATATAATGGGTCTACAACATACATTTCTCACAGACAAGTAGAGCTTTTTCTCATGAAATGTGTTGAAAAAAAACTAACATTTGAACATTGTTTTGCGTTACAACATCCGTGTTTACTGGTCATAAATTATTAACTTAAGTTTAATATACACTACACGAGCTGGGTAGCCACCACGCCTCAACCACCATAACAAGTTCGCTAACCCTTTAAGTCGAACGAGGTAGCTAACATATCGGGTTCAATTTGTACCAAAAATATGCTGTTGTGCCTTGTGTCTCTGTATATGTCGTCATGACGTGTCATTTGACAAAGCCTTGTGTCGATGTTAGTTGTCGATGTAACAGTCTTATGTTAGATGTCAATGTATGTCTATGTTAGATCTCAATGTGTCGATGTTAGATGTCAATCTATGTGTCTATATTAGATGTGTTTATGTTAGATGTCTATGTAAATGTTTGTTAGATGTCGATGTGTGTAAGATGTCTATGTAGAGGTTGGTTAGATGTCGATGTCTATGTAAATGTTTATGATGGATGTCGATGTGTCTGTTAGATGTCCGTGTTTGTTAGATGTGATTGTAATGGTTTATGTTATAGACGTCAATGTAAGTGTCAATGTTAGATGCCCATGCATGTTTGTTAGATGTCGATATATGTGTCATTGTTACATTTCAACGTAAATGTTGTTCGTGCAAGTTTCCAGTCCTCCAGCCACGTGACATCATGTGCGTCAAAGTGATAACTCGTACATTTCACGGAGGGAAAAAAACCAGACACCATTGGTAGTTTTGACCGGGAAAAAAAAAATCATTTATTTTTTTCGAACACCTCATGTCTCTTTCAGCGTAAGAATAAACATGACACGACCAAAATAAAATATACCAACACAGGCAAATATTTAAGGAGCACTCAAGAGATACACTTCAGCTCATTTAATCCCACCTATTTTTACTAACGCAAACCCTTCAATTCTAGCGCCCACAGAATAGTGTGCTATAATGCTATAAAAATATGGAGCCTTTACCTGACAGCGTTTGAATATAACTGAATTCCCATTGCTCACGAAAAACTGAGAAACTAAGAACAAACATTTCAAGCACAAGCTTGACTTGACTTCAACAGTTCTATTTTTTCTTTCGTGACAGCTCAGACATCAAAATAATGCTTTCCTTCTATAAAATAAAAACAGCATGACAAAAGGTGCTGAAATAAACTATATACGGAAGTGCGTGAGTGACAGTGTGTGCATGTGTTTTTGCAACGCATGTGTACACCCCGCCATACAAATTACACAATTCGTTGGGTATGTGGTATACACTTAAAAACAATTGCCTTGGAGCAAGTGAACACAACACGTCTCACACTGTATACATGCTGTAGAAGGGCTGGGCGATATGACCTCAAATCAATATCGCGAGAAATCGAGCAATTTTACCTCAATAACGATAAATGCACAATAAATTCCCACGTGGACTAAAATCAAAATAAATGCAGGAATTGCATATTGACTGTTTTTTTTATTGACCAACTGGTACACTTTACTTTCAATGAAAAATAAAAGTACAAAAATCATTTGTTTGAACATTCCAAATAGCTTGCAGGGTTCGCGGTTAACTTTAAAAACTGCTTGCCCATAGGGCAAGTGCCACTAAAATTTGCCTTGCCCGAGTGGCCAAATTACTTGCCCGACTTGGGCAAGTGACAATTTTTTTTCTCTAAGAATAAAATGTTTATGGTTGTAAAATGTGCGCCACAAATGTAAATAAACATATAATCTGATAAGCATAAATTAATCTTGTTTTCATCATCAACCATGAAACCCTACTCACAAGAGCAAATGTATCATCCTGTGCAGTTATTGAAAATGTTAATTGTAGTTTTAATAATTAACAAATCTGCATGTTAAATTGGGAAAATGATATTACAGCAATCCAGATGATCAATTTTAAGTCCAGGAGAGCGTATTAATTGAGGAATCACATGAGTAAATTATGAGTGTGGCAAATTTGTGTATTCCTTTAAGACCAGTGCCTGTGGTGCTGCCTCCATAAGTTTCATAGCATAAACAGAACACAGTCACTGACACTATGTCAGGTCACATCATGGAGCTAATGAATTAACAGCCAATAATCAAATATTACTCCCTTCCTTACTCACAACTGAATTGTCTACTTAAAAATATTCGAGCTATTTTAGTCATGTCAGAGGAATCCGAAATGTTCGGATTTGAACGAACTCGTCGCCACTCGTAAACATGCGCAGAAGGTAAGAAAACTTCCGGCTGTCAATTTTCGGCCAAAATATCGTAGGTTTTTGTTGTGTTTTTCAAACTTCAAATGAGGATGCTACGACAGCGAGTTCCAATACTGCGGGATTTATTGACGTCCACTTTAACTCGACATTCACTGAACTAACTGATCCCCGTAGCGCCCGCCCATTACCCCCGATAAGGCCAATGGACCATACCAAAACATAAGGGGTTGTCTGGGTTAAACCATCACCATACAGTGCACACAAACAGATCACACCACCGTTTTCGTCAAAATTAAAGATATTTGGCTGCTTTAAAAAATGCTTGCCCGGTCGGGCAAGTTGCCCATAATTTTACCTTGCCCGTGGCCAAATTTCACTTGCCCCGGGCAATCGGGAAGCGGTTAACCGCGAACCCTGAGCTTGCTTTGCATGACTTGAACAATGTCACAAAGAAAAAGGGTACCTCTTGCGAAATCTTTTTCTGCAAATAGATTGCGCCAAGATGCTCTCATGATGTAAATAATGGCAAATAAAAAAACGCGAAATAAAATGAAAGAAAATGTCAATGCAAGCCAAATAAACAAGTGGGTATTATCGGGGAAAATGTGCCGTCTCGAGTACTCTGCTGCGCAGTCGCCACTTGTCATCTATGGAATGCACAGTTAGGCTCAATCAGGGATCCATGTTGCGACCCGACCACAAGTCGGATGTAGATGCAAAATGCTTGACATGTCTAAGCTCCCGGCCCGATGTAGTCCATATCGGGAAATACGGCTTTCATGAAGCGTTTAAATCCTGTGCGCGCCACGTAACTAGACGAGCTTTATCTTTAGCTATGTGCTAGGCTATCGCGTCCACCTCTGAGACGTTCTCTCGTATGGTGTCGCCTCCGTTCATGGGCTGTTGTCACTTGTCGAACCTTGCTTCTCACTTTGAACTTTCAGCACAGCATGGTTGTGTTGTGGGTGGTGAGAAAGCTTCTGGATTTGAATCGCCAGCAACGAGAGCGACAGACGGGTGGAGTCACATGACTAGAGGCGCTGTAGCGGTCTTAAAGGGGCATGAACATTGCCGCAGACAAAAGGCTTTTCTTTTTTTATTCATCGAATTTTCCGACATGGGCAAAATGATTTCGGTCATTGTAATAAATTTCGGTAACGGTAAATTTTCGGTTTATCGCCCAGCCCTATGCTGTAGCATGGCTTTCTTTGCCGTGGGTGTCAAATATTTTACTTTGTTTTCAGAGTGCTTACAGACCTCTTGGTTTTGCCTCAAAATAATTGTCTGCAAAGCAGTCTGTGCCATCCGCATCATTGATGTGCAGGAGTAGCTTGTTGGTAATAAATAGCTGCAAGAAGTCCGCTGTTTGCCGCAGCATCCAGTGGTCCAGCGCTCGCAGTGAAAGTCTTGTCTGGCAGCCCGAACCATCCCCAAACATTTCGAGATGCACGCCCACTAAATTCCAGAAATATAAACATGGACAAACTTGACATTCTTCCAGATTCTGTCTCTTTGCATTGTTTTGAAGTTACTCCTGCAACTTTTCCACTTCTTCGATCCTCCCCATTGTCTGAAAAAGAAGTGTATATTTTGATTTGAAATAATGACCTCAACATACCAATACATTTGTTTATCATCTGAACTGGATTATTTTGAAACAACATTTGGGATGGACATCTGGGATTTGTTGTTGTGTATATTCAGAGTAATCCTTTTCTTGTATATAGCTAAAGCAATAGTCGCTGGCCTTGAAAATGGGTACAAGACTTGACCAAATTAAGATGCCATAAGGTCTAATTTGCCCCTTCTCTACCACAACCGATTTAGAGGCCATTAGTAACAGATTTGAGAAGACCACTTTTAAAGATATGAAGCCAGAGCTCGGCACCGGACCCATTTTTATTATTTATTATAATTTTAATGTATTATTGAGCAAATGACACAATATGTCAGTAGTGATTACCACAGAAGTCATGTCAAAATAGTGCAAATTCTGAGGTCGACTTCAAATCAGACAGGCGGAGACGAGCGCCAGAGAAGAGATGAGAATCAGAAGAGATGTTGAAGAAGCTAATAACAAAAAAAACAAAAAAACACATCAAATCTCCATGTAGTAGCAACGGGGATGGCTCATGGGGTCAGGAGAAGTGAGCGGGAGATGGGGAGTATGAGGTGCCGTTGGGGACAAAAGTCAGGAATCGCTTCACACTTCTGAAATGCACTCTTACACACCAGTGAAATTGTTGTTGCTCATGCATACTTATGAAACGCTATCATACATACGAGTGAAACGCTCTCATACACACTAGTGAAATAGTTGTTGCTCATACACTCGTCAAATGCGCTCATACACATAGGTGAAACATTCTCATACACACCAGTGAAAGGCGCTCAGGCACAATTGTGAAATTATTGTTATTCATAAATACAACTGAAACATGCTCATGCCCATACACGAGTGAAATGCTTTCATACAAACACCCACACTGTTGAAAATGCTGTCATGAACACAAGATCGCTTACAAATACTAAAATGTAAAAATTAATCATTTATTTAGCAGGGATGCATGGTGGGCGACTTGTTAGCACGATGGTCTCACAATGCAGAGGTCGCGGGATTGATTCCGGCTTTCCTGTTTGGAGTTTGCATGTTTCCCACACGCCTGCGTGGGTTCTCCGGTTTCCTCCCACATTCCAAACACATGCATGGCAGGTTGTTTGGACACCCTAAATTGGTGTGAGTGTGAGCGCGGATGGTTGTTTGTCTTTGTGTGACCTGCGATTGGCTGGCAACCAGTTTAGGGTGTACCCCACCTACTGCCCCAAGATAGCTGGGATAGGCTCCAGCACCCCCCGCAACCCTTGTGAGGAGAAGCCGTACAGATAATGGATGGTGGGATGGCATTCATAATGGACGGCCGCCACGGTGGGCGACTTGTGAGCACGATGGTCTCACAATGCAGAGGTTGTGGGATCGATTCCGGCTCCGGCCTTCCTGTGTAGAGTTTGCATGTTCTCCCAAGCCTGCGTAGTTTTCTCTGAGTTCGCCAGTTTCCTCGCACATTGCAAAAACATGCATCCATTTACTCTGATGCCAATGTTTTCTGTACCTTATGGCAGATTTTTCTCTTTGCCGAAGACTATTAGCACTTGTAGAGCGAGGACCTGTGCCACAGTCGTCAACTGCACCCTAAAATCAGATCATTTTGTATTTTAGACATTACACACTACACAGTTAAAGATGGTCCAAAAAAGAAAAATGGATTAATGTATTTCAACTTACATAATACTCTTTAAAGAGCTGACCAGCTCATTCCCAGAGGTACGTATTGGGGCGTATTGGTCGTCTTTACAGAAGACTCCAGGAGGTAACTCAGGTTTGACCTTCAGCCACAACAGAGTGTTGGGTGTGAGTGCTTCCAAGTCGTTGAGGTCGGAAGATGTCCTTGTGATAGGCCTGCTGTTTATAACTGCTTCAGCCTCACCAAGCAAGGTATATTGACTTTCTTCACCCGAAATTTGTTCTTTTACAGTGACATTCAGGATTTTTCTCACAGACCAAATAAGTCGCTCACAGCTTCCTCCGTGGTGGGAACCTGCTGGGGGATTGCTATGCCACTGAATACCTTTTTGCAGCAAGTGTTTCTCGATTTACTTAGTGTTCCATTCTTTGATTGATTTCTTCATTTCACTGTCAGCTGATCTAAAGTTGGTTCCGTTATCAGAATACATCTCTCTCACTTGTCCTCTTCTGACAAGAAATCTTCGGATTGCGTTGAGACAAGCATCTGTGTCACGTGAAGATGCAATTTCCAGATGTACGGCTCGTACAGCGAGACATGTAAAAATCACGCCGTATCTCTTTACTTGTCCTCTAACCCTACTTACTTAGAATGGACCAAAATAATCAACGCCAATTCTCTTGAAAGGCGGATCGTCAGGTAGCACTCTTCTGATGACTCTAGCAGCTCGAGGTATCCAAAACTGTTGATGCAGATTAGCCATCATGTGGTTCCTTCCAGCGTGAGCTGTAATCTCATGAATGTATCTCAGGACTAGCTTTGTGTTATGTGAATCCTTGGCAAGATGGCTTGCTGTTTTGCTGTTTCAGGCATGGCTGCGTGGCTCAACTGTCCACCAACCCTCATGACACCATCTTGAAGTACTATATTGAACTTGTAAAGTGGGCTACTTTTCTTCACCCTTTTTTGTTTTTCAAATATGGCTAAATCTTTTTTGAAACTTCGCCTTTGACAGTATTTCACAAGTTCTCTTTCTGCTTTATCCAAGTCGTCGCAGGTCAAATACTTTCCTTTGACAGTTCTCTTGAATAAATTCATCTTGCCTTCTTCACCTAATGTGATTAACTCCTTTCTATTTTCCTTTACTCTGTCAGTAAGTCTTTCAGCTTTAGAAACCAGGCTACGGCCTGCTTCAATGCTGTCCAAGACGAATAATGGTTCATCCACTGGCCCAGAGAATCTTTGGGCTACAGTGACTGAATTACATGCACTTGAGTCACTCATTTGACCTCCAGGTCATTAATTGGTAATTTGAAGTGGTTTTTGTGTTTAACTAAATTCCTGGACACTGCCTGATTTTTTTCAGAGCTGTACAACCACTAGAAAGGGTGGTTCCCACAATGTGAGTTTTGCTCAGGTGGCCCAACAATGTCACAAAAACAAGTAGGGGTGTGTGTGTGTGTTTGTATAAGCTACATGTTGGGGACCAACATCGGACAGCACACCCACTGTAGGGGACCAAAATTTTTGTGGGGACCAAAAATCTGGGCCCCACAAAAAAGAGCATTGAATTCAGTGATAAGAAGCTCAGGGGGAGGTCCTGTCAAAGTTTCAGGGCTTCCCAGGAAGGTCACAAAAACAAGACGAGTGTGCTAGAAATGTGTGTGCGGAAAAATTACTCAGGATCGCTGTCTAGTGGTCGGTCCCGGTACTGCACTTACGCACACTTCACACACTCGGCTGGTCTGCGCATGTGCAGGACAGTCTGCTTTATGTCAGGCAGCCACCCTCCCCTCCCCCACAGCCCAACCCGAAAAATTGAGATGTTAGTTAAGTATTTATTCCTATTATTGAGTGAGATTACATATTTTTACTTGGCAGCTGGCACAACAGCTAAGCTTGGAGCACAGTTATTGCAAAATAAAATAAATAAACAGTAACAACAATAACGATTGTTAATATTGTTATACTTTATAGCGTAACCTATTTATACTAATTTTCTGTATGCAATTTCAAGTGCAACTAATATAGTTGTGCATATAGATAGCCACCAAACTCCATACATTAGATAAAAATAAGAGCCACGATGTTAACCAATTAACAGTTCAAGAAAAAAGCAGACATCCAAGAACTTGCTTTGTTACTTTTGCGTGGCCAGAACTACAAACCCCAAAGCAGAGCAAACCCAAAACATCAGAGAAAGTACAATACTTTTGTCAAGGAGTGGTGCTGCTGCTTTGCGATCGCTGCCACCATAGTGAACGCGCTACCACATTCGTGCACACGCACACATGCCACACACCTGTTTTCCACGTCCTGTCAGTCCACTCCGTCGGTCCACATTTATTTCGTTGGTCAGCCATCACGGTTGGGTGCGCACTAGATCGCTGTTAAACCATCTTCTACGCCACAGTCCTCGTGTTCAACAAACATTTCTCCCGAACTCGCCTACCATGCACAACTCTCCACTTTCAAACCGAGCGCCGCTGTTACTTCCGGGTTTTTAGCGCCAAGCACTTGACGCTAGCGTGTGACGTCATGGCGAAATACTAGGTTTTAAAATAAAAATTTTCTTTTTTTTGTACAGTCTAAGTGCATGGGGTTATGATAGATCGAATGAGTATACCTTTATGTACTCACTAACATTTATGTTGATCATAAAATGTTGTTTTGATGAAGAAAACTGTTATTTTTTAGAATCAATTGGCTTAGGGCACTTGGGCAAACTACGGCCCGGGGGCCACTTGTGGCCCGTTAAACGTTTCAATCCAGCCCCCCAAACTTGAAAAAAATTAAATGAATAAGCCTTGTTAATGGTTTATTTTCTAAATACTGTGGTTTTTCAAAGACATATATATTGTTGTAATGCTTTTGTTCACTTTCGTTTAAAATTAAATGTATTTTAGGACTCATTGTGCCCCCCCCCCCTCCCAATCAAAAAGTTTGCCCATCCCTGGCATAGTGGATGGGCCGAGGAGTTTAAAAGGCACACATCATGCATTTTTCAGTCAGTTTTAGCCAGGGCTTGGTATGGGGAAGACCAGCTGGTTTACATGTAATCATTAAATTTTCCCAAGTTTTATTTAAGTTAATTGGACAAAACAAAAAAACGCAATATTCTTCTGCCAGAGAGTATGTAATATTCTTCTGCCATTTTATTGTAGAGGGCCATTTTGAGCCCCTAACAATATTATTCAACCAAGAGATCATGAGTCGTCGCCCACTTACTTTCTGAAGTCAGCTGGGATGTCACGGCTGTGACCCTCGTGAGGATAAAGTGGTTCAGATGGAAAAGTAGGACTAAGGGCTTTTTCTCAGGTTTCCATGCGCAAATCCATGTATATTAGGTTAATTGGAGACTCTAAATTCTCTACTCATCAAATGACATTCGTGACCCTGATGGATAGATAAAATAGATTATTAATCTGCCATGGGAAGTCCAAGGTGTCTGGTAGAAAGAAATGCATTCATACACTCATTACACAGTCAACCAAGCAAAGACACAAAGCCTAGGGCAGGGGCGGGCAAACTTTTTGATTGGAGGACCACAATGGGTTCTAAAATATGACAGAGGGGCCGGACTAGGAGCAGATGGATGGAGTGTTTTGGAAACCTCACCTCATCTGAGAAAAAAAATACATTTAATTTTATATGAAAGTGAATAAAAGCATTCCAACAATAATATTTGTCTTTGAAAACCACAGTGTTTAGAAAATAAAACATTAACAAGGTTTATTCATTAAATTTTTTTCAAGTTCGGCGGCCCGGATTAAAACTTTTAACGGGCCGCATGTGGCCCCCGGGCCGTAGTTTGCCCTCGCCTGGCCTAGGGCATAAACACATACATGTAATATCCAATCCGCTTATTCTCACAAGGATAGCGTGCTGGAGCCTACCCAGCTGTCAACGGGCAGTAGGCGGGGCACACCCTGAAGTGGTTGCCAGCCAATCGCAGGGCACGCAAAGACGAACAACCATCTGCGCTCAAACTCACTCACAAATGCAACCTCCACACAGGAAAGCTGGGTCCCGGGATCGAACCCTGCACCTTGGGACTGCGAGCCGGATGTCCTAACCAGTCTTAACTCATTAAATACCAGCCATTTTCACTGGAGCAACCCACTCAATCCCAGAGTTTTCCTGGGTTTTGACTAATATTGCAAGGCCCACAGAATATTGTATTCTAATGCTATATAGACATGGAGCACACCCGAAGAAAGATGAGACTCTCTTCTTTCAACAGAAAAAAAATGTTTGTTCCTATCTTTTTCCATTCTTGAACAATCGGCATTTGAAAATAGCTAAATTTCATGAAAACTCCAATCCCTGGGGAAAAAACTGAGAAAATGAGCTTTTTGTAAACTGATGCATTTTGACCATAATTTGAACTTTGACACTATTATTTATGGCTTTTATGACACCTCTAACATCTAAATAATGCATGCCTTCTATAAAATAACAAAAAAAAGCACAAAAAATATGTTTTTGATAAAATAAATTTATTTGCACATAACACTAAACGACTGAACTGTTGAACTATGTACAAAAATGAAATACATCAGTGTCATACATACTTTTTTTTTGTGTGATATAAAATAAAACAGTTGCCTTGATGCAAGGGCACACAACATAGTTCACACCACATTCTTGTTTCACTCCGTTTGCCTTTGCGCAAACAGACCCGACACTTTCGTTGTGGTCTGGCTTTGCTGGTCCGTGGAAAATAGGCGAGCTTGTGTTTGTCCACTGGGGTTTGTGTGAAAATAATTGTCTGGGAAGTGATTGCTGGCATCCGCGATGTGCTGCAGAAGCTCATCCGTGAGAAACAGCTGCAGGAAATCAGCTGGCTCCTCAGACTCCAAATGGGCAGCGGCATTCAGTGGTCCAGGGGTTGCTGTAAAGTCGATTTTCCTCGGTTGCCATCCAGTGTGACGCCATCCGGAACCACTGCTTCCTGATGCACAACCTGTAAATTACAGAAATATAAACAATTGGAAATATATATTTATTGCTGCATTTTATT
Source organism: Idiotropiscis lumnitzeri (assembly GCF_059441095.1). NCBI lineage: Eukaryota > Metazoa > Chordata > Actinopteri > Syngnathiformes > Syngnathidae > Idiotropiscis > Idiotropiscis lumnitzeri. The sequence goes on from NW_028283708.1 coordinate 188,687, forward strand.
GCTGGCGTGTGAAGTTTCATATTATAATTTACCTTTCTTTACACCAACAAGACGAGGAGGAACTTTCTTGCCGCGGGATGCACAATCTGTGAATTTTAGAAAGTATGCATGATTACCACACCATTCAGTATTGTTGTTTCCTCGTCGGGGAGGAGATACGCTCGCGTCTAACTGCACATTTATGCGACATTTTCTGCCCGCAAGATGCATGATATGTACAATAAAAGCATGAGGGGTAAAACCACATGTTCAATGGTAACTTGCGAGCGCTTACCTCCTCGTTCGGGGGGATCTGGTGAGGACTCTCAGCTGCTTTGGCTATTGTCCGAAGGCAGGCGATGCAGGCCGCAAGGCACGCGCACCCTCTTTAGACGCCTGTTTGTTGTGACGACGACGAAGCGTCATCCTCTCAACCAAAGCGTCTCCATCGCCTTGATGCTTTTAGGAAGCTTTTTTTTACAAAAACGCATTCCTCGATCGTCATTTGCTTGGAGGATTTCATTGCTAACGCTACTAATGCGACTGCTGCTAGTGCTGCCGATGCTGCTGCTACCCACGCTGCTCTCCACACTTATAAGTCTACCCCAGGATCCCGCCCCCCATTTGTACCTCTGGCGCAGATTCAAGGCGGATCTTTTGCACCTCTGCCCCCTGCTGGGTGATTTTTACATGATTCACAATGCGGACAAGGCTGATTCTCAGTCAGAGGTTGCATCAGACCCTTATGTACACTATGACGTAAAAAAGACAGGAAACGTACTTATACGTCTTTGGTAGAGGGCGCCATTGCATTAAAAGACGTCTTTGTACGTCTAAGGGAGTAAATGAGTTGAACAAAGTACAGGGTCCTTCACCTGACTACAGATGATCTTCTGGGGACTTTATTTGGTTTTAATCACTTTTGGGGTCTGTATCTATGCACACTCCCTGGTTTTGCTACCTTCCCGGGTACCACATACACACTGCTTAGTTTCTCTGCCTTCGTGGGTACCACATACATATTGCTTGGTTTCTCTGCCTTCCTGGGTACGACATACACACTGCCTGGTTTTGCTACCTTCCTGGGTACCAGTCACACAAACGTCAGACGACTCAGCACATACCGACTGTCTCAGCACTACACACTTTCACTCCAAGGCAGTGCTGTGAACCAACTTACTGACAAGAGGTAGTATTTAGAATTTTAAAAAGTGCTTGAAAGGTTTTGTTCATGTAAAACCAACAGATTATGACATTATTATTATTATTTAAATCAGTATTAAACAGCATCAGCATAGGTTAAAGATATTATACAGACTATATACGATAAAAAAATACTAAACCACCCTTGCTTTTCCGTCATTTCTTGTATAAGTTAACACACAGATGTATAACATTTGTTTATACAAATATAACGATTAAAAAGTAGCTGATTAGAGTTTTAATTTTGTATTCATTAATCTGTAATAAAAATGGACATATTTTGGTTAATAAAATTAACAAGAAATAAAAGTAAAGGGTGTTCTAATACTTTTTTCAAGATTGTCCTAACATACATTTAATGTTTACAGTATATGTCTTCGGAAGAAGCGCAGCATTAGATTTTTTTTTTTGTTCTCTCTCTTTGACTTCTGAATTTGAATTTCTGTCACAGATGTGCTTGAATTCTATTTTGGATGATTTGTGTTAAACTGCACAAATATTTGAAGAGCCATAGAATTCAAGAATCACACCAGTGCTGCTACTCCTCCGAACGGGTGAACGCCCTTGATTAACAACCTGCGTTGAGGTGGCTTTTGAGATTCGTGGTGTGGGAGAAAAATCTCTGAAGGCATTCTTAGACTTCAAGAGAGGGTCCACAATTTTCAAAGATTCACTTCCGTCTGAATCAGAGGCCTCACTTGTATCCGGAATATATTCATCTCCACTGTCATCTGAGTTGGAGTAATAATGCTTATCCATTCCAAAGTCAGCCTGTTTTTTTAATCTAAAAAACAACAACAACGAAATATAAAGGATAGAAGGCAGGAGACCAATAAAATATATGCAATTTGCTTGTAAGATTCCCTGAAATCTATATGGGTTGTTTACCTGTATACTTTTGGTCCTCCTGAGCCTTGGGATAGTAATATGGTCTGGGTCTGAGGCGCAAAGTTCAGGGGCAGGATTTGACAATGATTCGTCAGAATCTGTGTCGTTATTCCAAGGAAGATTCAGCCCATATTTTTTGTCCAAGGGAGGAGACTGGGTTGCATCAGAGTCCAAGAGAAAATTGAGAACCCATTAAATACTTAATCCCCAGAGGAATCTGCACAGAAAAAGGTCTTAATTCTATTTGAAAAAAAAAAAAAACTAAAATATTGATGAATGATATGACAAAATAATGTAATAACAAAATTAATTGACCGTAACAAAAAGCTCCCGGGAGGAAAACTACATTAAATGTTTTTTTAACAGGGCAGTGAAAATATTGGAAAATAAAAACGATAATAAATAAAATAATATAAAAAAAGAATTCAATGTGTATCGATGGACCCATATGAAATACTTATATCGCTATGTACTTATCAGCCATATCGCCCAGCCCAATATGTAACTGCAACTTCAAAACCTCGGGCCATAACAGGATTGTAACATGGGATGCATATCTTCATTCCTAAATTTGTAGATCCCGAGGAGGCTGCTCAATGGTCCTGGTAATCTAAACCTCAACCAATTCGGTCACAGCCAATGTTCTCCATCCTTGTTAAGAAGTTTTGAAATGATTTAATAGATATACTATTGCAAACTATACCAGAATTTTAGACATTTTAAACTTTTGATCACAATTTTACCTATTTTCTAAAAATCTGAAGAATCCACATGCCAAATCACCTGCTGTAGACACATAGGTTCTGTTCTGACAGATAATTCAGTTACAGGTTGTGTACTTAAAGCCAATAAGAGGGCAATGCAGCAGTCGACAACCTGACGAAAGCTTAAGTCTCCCAATGAGAGAACTGTAGTGGCTGGTAGGTTCTTAGATTGTAACATAGTAAAGACATATACTAGGCATAACTGTATATCATATGATGATGAGGGAAAATATTATTAGCTACGATTTATGTCCAGATATATTAGAAAACTTGTCCAACCAGCACAGGTCTATCTAACTGTAATTTTAACATCTCAAGACACGACAGGATGACCACATGATACGCATACCTCCTTTTCAGAGTCTGTCAAAACTTGAGAAGGCTGCTTCGATGTTCTGGTGGCATCAACCTCAGCCGATTCAGTCATTGTCGGTTGTCCTCCATCCTAATGAACAAGTTGAATATTAATTTAATGAATTAAAAAAAGAAAATGGATCAGAATTTTACACATTTTAGGCTTTGGCCACCCAAAACAAAAACTAACAAGTTCACGAATGAAACAAAACCAATTACTTTAGCGCATGACAATTAATCTTCAGTAGAGATATGTTGTGACTGATATTTCAGTCACAGGTTGTCTTTTGAACGCCACCAGGGGCGCAATGGAGCACAGGACAGCCAAAAGTCTTCTTGTCGGACACCTGTAGTGGCTGGTAGGTTCTAAGATTATAACATAGTAAAGGCACATACAACTCCTAACTGTATTTCATATGATAATGAAGGAAAAGATGATTAGCTATGATTTATGTCAACAATAAAAATGGCTCTACGGGGTCCCCACAAACACAAACCTGACAGTTGGGTGTCAGATGGCCAACATACCTGACACGCAATTCAACTCAACTGGACCCCACAACACAAGAAAAAGCTGAGTGAGCCTCAAACCAGACATACACATTCACTGACAAATATCCTGTGACACCAGATATATTAGAAGTCTTGTCTAATCAGCACACGTCTATCTAACTGCAATTTTAACATCTCGAGACACGACAGGATGAGTACACGATACGCATACCTCCATTTCTGAGTCTGTAAAGCCTGGAGGAGGCTGCTTCGATGTTTTAGTAGCATCATAAATTTATTGAATTAATTATATTTGAGGTTGGATAAGATTTTTACACATTTTAAGCCTTAGCCACCCAAAACAAAACATAAGCTCATGAATGAAATAAAACTAATTAATTTCGCCCATGCCAATTAATCTTCTGTAGACGCGTGTTGTGACCAGTGTTGTTTTTGGCAGGCATTTTAGATTTTGTCCAAGTCATTTGGACAAAGTGCTGATTTGTTTACATCACATTTAGTCATCCCAATTCGTTATAGTTTTAGTCCAGTTTTAGTCAACGAAAACTAAAAAAAGGGTTTTAGTCCAGTTTTAATCGACGGAAACGCAAAAAAAGTTTTACCCTAGTTTTCGTCAATTTATTCACAAAGGTTTTAGTCCAAGCGGCACGGTGGCCCAACTGGTTAGCAGGATGGCCTCACAATATTGAGGTCGTAGGTACGATTCTGGCTCCGGCCTTCCTGCGTGGGTTTCCTCTGGGTAATTCGGTTTCCTCCCATATTCTTAAAACATGCATGGCAAGTTGCTTGGACACTCTAATTGCCCCTAGGCATGAGTGTGAGCGTGGATGGTTGTTCGTCTATGTATGCCCTGCGATTGGCTGGACACCAATTCAAGGGTGTACCTCGCCTACTGCCGAAGACAGCTGGGATCGGCTCCAACACCCCCCGCGACCCTAGTGAGGAGAAGCGGTACAGATAACGGATGGATGGATGGATGGGTTTAAGTCCATTTGAGTTAAAACAAGGCATTCAAGGTTTCCACCCAATAACAAAGACTTTTGGATGGACTACAAAGGATTCTTCATTACAAACAGAAAAAAGTGGCAACAGTGGAATCAATGCTCACTGCTCCAAAATAAGCAGAGAAGCAAAACATTTTGTTGGGCAACTGTTGTGGCTTTATTTCACTAAAAGCAACATAAAATAATTTATGAACCACATGCTAACAATTTTGTCTCGTCAACGAAAAAAATTCATGTACATCACGTCATGTTTTCGTCATAAAAGAACCTCGTTTAGCTTGTCATCGTCATTAAAAAAGGGGCGTTAACGAAGTATTTTCGTCATAGTCATCAGTGACGAAAACAACACTGGTTGTGACTGATATTTCAGTCCCAGGTTGTCTCCTGAACACCACCAATTGGGCAAGGGGGCGCAGGAAAGCCTGGGGTCTTCTATTTTTACAGTATAGAAAGGCTAAATATCAAATTGAAACAGTGTTTTATATCATGAATATACAGGGTTGGTGCTGGTTCTGGTAGGGAAACCACAACATAAAGATGTCCTTAATTAGTCCCACAATGGGGATATTTGCAATATGGCATATGATGGCCTAACAGGGCCACCGCCCAGAAAAGAGTAACGCAGAACTTTGTAATACTGTCACTCCCTGACCAGTTCGTTGTTCCTGAAGAGCCAAACTTTGACTCAGACCCACAAATTTGAATTACAGATAGTGGACAATGGAGAACTCCCCCAGTCAGTCAGCATGTTCAACTTCCATAGAAACCTCAACATACATTTATTAGATTGCCAAACTAATTGGAAACTACATCACCAGAACACCACAAGTGGGCTCTGTTATTGTACTTAAAGATGCATCTTACAAACCTGTGTTCTCCAAGGCCAGCTGGTCCATAGTCTTAAGTTATTTCTTCGCCAACATCAATGTCTCGGAGCGCAAACAGACAGAGGTGTGGTCTGTCCTCTGTTGTCTTCTTCTTCATTTTACAGTTGGGGTGCATGTGGTCATCATTAACCAGTCTTCCCAGACTGCCATCTTCTTGAGCGGCATCAACACTTAAAATAGATTTAAAAAAAAAAAAAAACAATTATTCAATCAATGTCAGAAATTAATCTTTGAGACAATCTTGTGTACACAAAACATAAAAATAGGAAATCCACAATTTTTAAATCTTCTAAATCAAATCATACAAGAAATTTCTATTGGAATCAGACCCTATTAACAGCTTGTCTTTGAGACTTCATGGTCTATATTTTCATTTGTACAGATTCAACGCATGAATAAAAGTAATTACCGTATTTTCGCAGTCATAAGCAAACAAAGCTTGTCAGTCGATGCGTCCATTAAATGGACAAAGTACCACTCACGTCCATCAGCCCTTGTCATCAACGAGCTGTTGGAAGTGCATGTTAGCACACCCTGCTGGGCAAAGAGTGAGTTGTCCATGCTTACAATCGACCGTGACAAATACACCATCTGACTATAATGTTTGGGTGATGGTGTTGGAAAAAGCTGGACAAAGGGCAGCTGTCCACAATGTTTTAGTCTGTCTTATCATTTATGTTATTGCAAGCAAGAAACGTCCCAGGTTTAGACAACAGACAAAAAGTCCAAAGCATAACAGCACATCTCTTTAAACAGCCATGCAAATCTCTCTAAACAGCTATGGGATTGTGGGTCTCTGCTCCCAGAATGCATTGCTTGAATTAGCTAAGGCTGAGTGGCTTTTGTATTATTTTCATTTTTTTTGGGTATATTGATGGCATGAGAGATACATGTTTGTGTTAATCTTATTTCTATGTTTCATTGTTTGCTTGTATGATGAGTTTTTTATTTTTTTTTGAAACCGTGACTCTAAGGAGTGTGGTGAGCAGCCAAGTCCCTCCCCTGACGTTGCTTTGTAGGCTATTGCCAATGCACCTAATATTGGCCTGAGCCATTGTCAGCTATTGTCAATAGAGACTTGGCGTCTGCTGCAACAATGGGGTGATTGCTCATGTTATTGGGGCATAGTAGGCTGCTATCGGCTGTGTCAGTGTGGGCAGCTCTGCCAAGTTCATGCTATGCTAACAGCAGCTGTGCTATCGTCTTGTCAGGCGGTGCGTCCAGTATATGTTACAAAGACAGAAATAGCGGCCTCAACAGGTGTTGCGCCCTTTGACACGGCGCGTCTTTTGGGTGCGAAAATACGGTATACATTTTTGCTTAGAGAATGATTTTTCCCCTAACACTTATGGGATGAGTATGTGTTTATTTTTTTAAATAAAAACAAAAATAAGATAACATCTCAATCTTTGCCTCACCTCCAAGTTTTTTCTTGCCGGCGGAAGTCAAACAAAAAGACAGTGCCTCTTCCATCCATCTTCCTGCGTTGAGATTTATCAGAATCTATCAATTTTCCTCTGTACTCCATAATAAAGAATAAAGTCGTCTTTCCTGAAAGGGGCCTTGGTAAATACTCCTCGACCTAGTTAACAGGGAAATCAAGATAGCTTCGTCATATTTTTAAGCACACAAATAAGGAGTCATCATATTCATTTGGGCCACTATACTAATGTAGGGTGGTTTGAAACATTGCTTCTTGTGAGGGATAGAGCAGAGCCCTTCTTTATGATTTTAAAGGAACAGACCAGCCAAAATTCATTTTCCAGCATTGCATTAGCCAGTATGTATTAGGACTGAAAGTACAAATGTCAATGGCACCTGGTTACGTAAAAAAAAAACTTTAAGATTATTTAGTTTCATAACAATGACATACACTGTATACACAGTCATATTGGATCGCGTCACGTGATCTCTGTGACGTATAACGTGCTTTACACTAGACTATCAATATCGGACTTGTTCACTGGTCTATTGTGGTATAAAAATGCCGGAGGGCGTCATCAAGTACAGCCTTAATTTAGGTAGAACTCCTACCATCAGGTTTCACGCTCACTGAAATAACTTGAAACTGACAAAAGAAAAGGTCAAGACACTCTTAATGTAAAATAACCACTTAAAAAACAATGTCAGCTTGGTTATCAGAAAACAATAATATATCTTAGCAAAAGCGTTAACATCATACCTTTAAATGAGTTTATATACTTCGCTTCTAACTCTGCAGTCTTGTCCAGACCCTTGACTGCATGTTCAATAGTATCCTGCTTTGGGGACTTCCTGCATCTCAGGGAAGGCATTGTTTATTCTATAAAGAAAAAAGACAGTTTTGTGTTGAGAATTATTAATACTATAGGCTAAATGGAGTTTTAACAATATCAGTGTAAGAAAAATAAATTATAAATTAAAAAAATATCAATCCCTCCATCCCAATTAATGATTTCAACCATAATAGTTTATATTGAAGTTTAAACAACAGACAGACAGATTTATGCAGTGTGACTACAAAAATCTTACCAAAATTGCATTCACAGTAACCTTTGCTTTAAGAATCATGTAATTAACCAGTGAACATCGTGTCTTACACAAAAATTAATGACAGAAATTATCATGGTACTTGCATTCTGTTGTTCTATAACAAAAGTGCAAGCTGTTAGCTCCGCAAAGCTAACGCAACAAGCTAGCGTCCCTCGTGCTCACATTCAATGCAAACCTGACCACCGGATGAAAATACGCGTCGGTTTAGTTCTTTAAATGAGTAAAAGCACCATGACGTTTTATAATTATTCAATGCTTAACTGGAGCTCGTCAATTATGTCGATGTAGGAGCACATGTTTGCTAGGCCAGTGTTGTAGGCCCACATCCATGGTGCTACTTTGTATAGTGTTTTCCACACAACTATCTCTAACCATGAACAAATGCACTCGAGGCATGTTTTGAATAAAAACAAACGAAAAACACTTACCTCTCCGTTTCAACAGCAGTTCGAACTTCGAAGTGGTGATATTCTCCAGCGTTAAGCACCTGCTCGAACTGCGAATAGGTCAAATTCAACAGCGTCTTTTTTCTGTCTTAATAAGGACGCGATGAGAGGAGGAGCGCTTGCCTTTTCGTCAGCACGCCCCGCGCGGGTGGTGCTGCTTTATCACTCTCTATCTGTGCCCGCCCGCCGGCATGTCGATAGAAAAATAATATTCCTTCAAACATTACTTTCATCTTCTTAACGTTTTGTAGTGAATTTAACAGGTTCACCACTTTTTTCAAATACACCAATGGAAAACAGGTCTTAATTGAGGAAACATACAAAGAGCGTCTCACAAACACCTTATGATGAGCAATGTAATTTGATCACGTTTTTTGTCACTGCCTGGACGTCGGTTCACTGGCCTGGTGGCAGTGGCTTGTAGACACTGTTACTGAGTGGGAACGGATCTCAAGGTGGGTCAAACTAACCCAAGCAGTGGATCGGTCCGTTTTTTAAATTTATTAATTTTTTTATTTTATGTATTTATTTATTATTTAATACAAGGGCTTCGGCTCACTACCAGTGGGCGGGACCAAAGAATTTGGGTTTCCTTTGAGCTAGGAGGCAGTCAAAGGCAGTCCAATCCCCGGCAACATAAAGCGCCTAGCTCTGGGGACATGGAATGTCATTTCTCTGGTAGGGAATGAACCCGAGCTGGTGTGTGACTAGACCAGTGGTTCTCAATTATTTCCTGTCATGCCCCCCCTACCAAGAAGAAAACAATTCGCACCCCCCCCACCACAATTTTTTTTTACATTTCGTACTAATGTACATGTTCTTTGCATATTAATGTTAGATTGTCAATAAAATATCTTACCTTAACAAAGCTAAATTGATAAAAAAATATATCATTTTGAGAACGACTATTGTGAGGATCTCGAAACTCAGTACTCTGTGGTGCTAATATTGATGAGATGATAAATATGTTGAAGCCACAGAACAAAAAGATTAGATATTGTTTGGAAATTAATGACGTACATAACAAAGGAATATCAGCCTTGATTGGAGTACATTACTGCATTTAAATTTTTAATAAAAATGAAACAATTATTGATGTTATGACCACTATGAAGAATTTAAAAAAACAATATATAGGGATAATTATAGTTTTCATTTTGTTATGTTTAGTCTGTTCATGTTGCATTATTTTTATGACAAAGATGATGGTTAATCGTAGGTTTGTTGCCCAAATGTACCGTTACAACCTGATTAATGTTGAGAATGACGAACTCAAACTGGACACTAAAACGTAAAAACACATGGACTTCTTGCCCCTGTCCACACACGTGCACACACACACACACCATACACGAAGATCCGGGAGGTAAGGACGGCTGTCCTCTCCTACAACGAGGCAAGGGCCTCCACCAAGTCACCCCAGGGACAAGTTTTATTCCCTGATGGTCATCAAATTATGAGGATCTCATTCTACGCCGGAAGGGAGGAGGGGAATTTTTCCCTAATGTGAGGTTTTCGCTCCTCCACTGATGATCACACTGTTGTATGATTTCATTATGATGATCTGTCTTAAAGCCGTAAGGACATGATTTTTAAATCCACAACAGGGGGGAAATGTAAGATGGGCTGAGAATAGGTAATCAGTTTGTGTATTCATAATCATGTTTTTATACACTCATTAATGTTTAACACACACAGAGACACTTACTTGTTATTTTAACACACACACACACAGACACCGTATCCTGAAGATGTGTTTAGTTAAACTGACCTTGGGTTATGATTTTCTGCCTGCTGGAGTCCCTGGTGATTAGTTATTGATGCTTTAGTTAAACTGACCTTTATACCGTGAGTTATTGATGTTTTCTGTCTCTTGGTGATTAGTTGTTGATGCTTTTCTGTCTTCTGGTGATTAGTTATTGATGAGTTAGTTTCAATAAAAAGGCAGAACGGAGGGTGAGAGTCAGAGGGTGTGCGGGATTGAACTGGCAAGACGGCTGTTTCGCCTCCTGGCTCCCTCTCCCATTCTGAATGGCACAAAACGAAAACTTTAGTAAGTTATTTCAGTCTAAAAAAAGGCGTCAGGGCATTTTTAAACCGGACAGTAAGTCGTCACTGTCTTGGTTCCTTTTTGTGCCTTGACCCATCCCGGAATTATTGAAAGGATGCAGTCCTATTTACAGGCCCCAGTGACACCCCAGGTTTCTGTTGTTTGTACGAGGGCGCTTAATAGGTACTGCTATTCACAATCGTCTTAGGCTGTTTCTTTGCAGAAGTTTATGGACAATGTGTAGTGCTGTAGGATGCAGTCTAGAGCATTCTTGACATTGAAGCTTTTGTTTCCAGCAACTGCTAATGCGACCGTGCATCAAACATGCAAAACACAGACCCTTGCTCCTCAAGAAGTCAATCTTATCCTTGTGATGCTTTCTCCTAAATTCCTTACAAATTGTGAGACTGTTGCTCTCCATTACAATTAGCACATGGTTTGGCAATAGCATCCACTGAAACAGGTTCTGCCTTTGGCGTGGTGGTTTTGTTGTTTTCCATCTTGGCGGGCACAATGACTGTTGTGAAGACTTTCTTTGATTTTGGTGTTTCTGTGTGTTGTGATTTTGTTTTCTGTTTTATAGAATCTTTCGTGCTTGTCAACAAAGTCAACAAAATCCTTAAACTTCACTCTTCTATTTGTTCTTTCTTGGAGATTGCAGGCAAATTTTCTCCAAGATTCTATAAGTCTGTATGGAAGTTTGTTTGCCAATGCCTTTATATTAGCCATGTTGTCCAAGTCCTCCATGTAATTAACATCTGCCATTATGTTCAAACAGCCCATAAGGAATAATGTGAAAGACTGAAGTGCAACACCATCTTCAGACTTGATTGTTGGCCAATCCATGGCTTCCTTTAAATATGCTTCTGCTATCATGAAGTCATCACCATAAAACTCCTTCAAGATTTGTTTTGCTTTGGTATATCCTGTCAGAGGTTCCATATGGATGCAGCTCTTCACCAACTCATGTGGTTGTTCACTAGTATACTGCAGCTAAAATTGAAGATGATCACGGTTATCACTTGTACGGCCTTCAATCCCATGTTCAATGGCACCTATACAGGTTTTATAATGCAGAGGGTCGCCTTTAAACGTAGGAATGGAAAGTTCGGGAAGTAGCGATGCTTTTTGACTCTTTGCTAAGTATTCTGCGACACTGGCTTGCTGTGAGATTGCTTGGCAAAGGCCATCAAGCACATGTCCCTGTTGTTCTCTACTTTCTGTCTGATGTGGAAATCTAGCCATTGGAATAGTCGAAGTGGGAGCATTTCAGGTCAACACTGCTTGTTGCTCTGATAGGCTGTGATGGTAATTGAATGTTTTTCCTTGTTTAAATTGTAACACACTCATCAGGAATGTGGATACCATCCTCCTGGGTATTTTCATATCTTCTCAAGACATCCAATTTAGCATCAGACTCAGGGAGTGCCGTTTGCATTGCATGCATTTGCTTCTTTGCCTTAATTGCAGCTTCTTCTTGCTCAAGTGCCAACCTTTGTTGTAAATCAGCAGCCTTTGCCTTTAAACATGCTCGTTCCATTTGAGCCTTTAATTTAATTGAAGACGTTGACAGAAGTGAGCTTCTGTCTGTTAGATTCTTTACTTCTACTTCTATGGGTGTAGTTAGTTGATGCAGATCTACTATCATCAGGTGATATTTGTTTATTGCATCCTTCCTCTGCACGTTTCAAAACGTCCTTCTTCCATTGCTCACATTTCCATTAATTACATTTTTTGGATCAAACCAGTTATTTTGGTCATCGGCAAAATCCTCTTCAGTCTTTAAATTTTGCACACCGGAATTGAGGTCCACAAATTCTTGCTCCATGCCGCTAAAGCAAACACGAAGCTCAGTTTTTTACAGCGTCAACATTTGCATCATCCTCCATCAATTGTTCAATTTGACGTTGCATGGAGGTCAATTGAGCAAATTTGCACCTGCGTGCCTGCATCCGTTTAGGCTTGTGATCTTCTACAGCTTTTCTCCGTCATTTTTAATGTCCGCTTTCCACTGTCTTGTTCCTCCATGTCAATCCACAATCAAGCAAACAAAAACGTCAAACTGACTGTAGCGTCTCAATTTGTAGGTCAGCTGAATGACGATCAAAGTTTTAAGCAGTTTACTCACGCACCTGTTACGTGCACGTCCTTGTTAACTCGCGATGCTTGTCAAGTATGGACGCATGCTAACAGCTAGCAGCTCATTGTCCCGACTGGAAAGTTGCTCCTTAGCTGTGATGTGCCTAGGGTTACACTATCTATCATTAACAAACACAGCCAGCCCTCCTCTTTCCTCTTACCGCTTTCCAGTGTCCTGTCCGCAAGTAGTATTTGGAAGCCGTCAAATTCCACGACGGTGTCCGGCGTTAGGTCTGTTAGCCATGAATCCGTGAACATCAGCAAGCTAGCTCATTGGAAGTTCCTCTCGTGCCGCGTCCATTTTCTTGGGAAGGTATCTAACATTTCCCATAAAAACGGACAGGAGGACGGGGTGGTCACGCCTCCTCTTTGCCTGGCGTTTCGCCCCCGCGCGACATCCCCCGTCTCTTCCTCCTCAACTCGTGGGGGATATCGGGTCTCGCTCCGGGAGTCGGCACGGGGTTAGCACGAAGTGCTAACAGCTGATCTCTTGTGTAAACGATTGATCCGTAGCTCCCAGTGACATCTCCGGACACGATCACGCAAAAAACAGCCCCCAGCAGCAATAAAACCACCGCAATTTGGATGTCCATTGCTGCGATGAGGTAAAATAAATAAAACTGGGTAAAGGAAAAAACACGCGAAAAAGGCTCAAATAGTGAGCCGTGCTGCTTTAGCAGGTAGCCACTCGCGTGGTGACGGAACCGTAAAAACAAATGTGGTCCCATCAAAATCTGATGGGATATTTAAAAATAAAAGCGTGAAAATTTGCTTATTTGTCTGTCGTCACCAATGATTAAAAAAATTAAAATCATTACAAAATCCTCAAGCTATCGTGATACCAGACAAGTTCTGCGGGACACCAGACCACCCCAGTTGTCCACAAAAAGTGGTCACTTCAAAATTTGATGTGGCATTTAAAAATAAAAAAATCACCTGAAATATGCACTGTGATCAACACTGATTTAAAAGAAAAATCTTTAAAAAATATCCTCAAACTATCGTGATACCAAACCAGGATTGGGGATACTAGACCACACCAGCTGTCCACCAAAAGTGGTCACATCAAAATGTGATGTGGCACTTCAAAATAAAAGTAGCCTGAAATTCGCTTATTTCACGGTCATCACCACTGAGTTAAAAAAAAAATAGCTCGAGCTATCGTGATACCAGACCAGTTTTGTGGGACACGAGACTACCCCAGCTGTCCATAAAAAGTGGTCCCATCGAAATCTAATTTGTAATTTCAAACTAAAAGTTGCCTGAAATCTGCACATTTCACTGTCATCATGCCTGACTTTAAAATTTCATTAAAAAATATCCTCTAGCTATGGTAATACCAAACCAGGTTTGGAGGACACAAGACAACACAGCTTTCCACCAAAAGTAGTCCCATCAAAATGTAAGGAGGCATTTTAAAATAAAAGAGCTGGAGCTGTCGTAATACCAGACTAGTTTTGTTGGACACTAGACGACCCCAGCTGTTCATCAAAAATGGTCCCATCAAAATCTGATGTGTAATTTCACAATAAAAAAAAAACCCACCTGAAATATGCACATTTCATTGTCATCAACACTGATTTTAAAATAATCATTTCAAAATACCCTCGAGCTATCGTGATATCAGAACCATTTTGGGGGACACTAGACAACCCCAGTTGTCCATCAAATGCGGTCCCACCAAAATGTGATACGGCATTTCAAAATAAAAGTAGCCTTAAATCAGCATACATCACTGTTATCAGGCCTGACTAAAATATCATGACAAAATATCCTCCAGCTATCATGATACCAGACAAGACATATTTCACTGTCATCACCATTGATTTAAAAAAATTAATTAAAAACTAGAGCTGCGAGCAGCTATAAAGAGCCCTCGCCACCCGGACAACGTTGGGGTACTGGCACGTTGGAAATGTGAAATATTTCCGAGAAATAACGTGAGGAATCTTCAAGAGGAATTTGCTTGTAGTTAAAGTTAGAGCAGCTTTTGTTTTCAAAGCCTCGTCAATGTTTGAAGTAAATTTGTTGGCAGGCACTACAGGTGCATCAAATCAAAGACTAATAGACTGAAAAACATTTTCTTTCCGAGAGCCATCACCATTCTGAACTCTCACACACATGCACACACACACGACCACCCTTACCTTGCTGAACAGCGACGTATTGTGTTGTATTTCTCCAATTTCATACTATTTTCCATCACAATATTTATTCTCTTATTTATCTAATTTATATATTTGATTAAATTATTGTTGTATTGCACTGGAGAGGGGAGCTCCCTAATCTTGTTGCACACTGTACAATGACAATAAAAGGATTTCGGATTCTGATCAATTTAGAATGGCCGACTTCCTGTTCAATTTAGCATACGGCTCCATGAGACTTTTTATTAGGTCTTGGCTTTGTACACACTTCATCAAATTTTCAGTTTGGTGAAACAGAGATATGGGGCTGTTTTTTTTTGTTGTTTTTTTTTTTCTAGGGGGCGATAGCGAGCCATTTTTAAACAACTGTACGACAAAATAATAAAATATTGTGAATATTGAATCAACTCCCGGTTGAGTGGACGCTGGCACGTTTGGCTGCCACTGCTCACCGGTAACTCTCAGAAATTTTTTGGATCCGCTTGTTGTACCTGCTTTAGCAGTTTACAATCCCTCCAGTTACAGTGATTTTATTTATTATTATCTGTATGTTGAGCGATCCCGATTCTCATGAATGCCACCCACCGATTGCATAGTCGCTGACGCGTCTACTGTGGCTAAAGTTTAGCTTACCTATCAAAGTTAGCACCTGTCTGCCATGTGGACCCGCAGGCCAGTCTGCTTCTCGCACTTCTGCCTGTTCCTGTCATGTCATCAACCTGTGTCAGGACAACTTCAATCCACTGCCGCTGAACTCCGCTGGATTTACCGACACATGCCCGAGGGAAACGCACCACCACCACTGCTCCTCCTCCCGAACATCGCTCGTCGACCCTTGAAGGATTGTATGGCAATTACCGGCATTTTAAACATTTATGGGACAGAATGTCAATTATTTAATTTAGCAGGTTTATATTTACTGAATATGCTATGATCGCAAAATTCCGGACGAACTGGCGAGGCTGCCCGGCTCACCGTGGCTTGTCATCGGGACCGGGAGGCGGCGCAGGCGACGCAGAGAGAGGAAGCAGAAGCGGGGCTGCAGGTCCGGTGTCTTGCAACGGCTGCGACGGCAGCCCCATAGGCAACCACTGCCGAGTCTGTACCTCACCAACGCCAGATCCGTGGTCCACAAAATCGACGACCTGGGATTACAAATCCTGGGAAACCGCTATGTGCGAGACAGCAGTGTGATCGTCGTCACGGAATCCTGGCTGCACGCAGACGTCCCCGATGCTAGCATCCAGCTGGCCGTGCGCTCGCTACATCGCGCGGATCGGACAAGGGACACCGGTAAGAGACGGGGCGGGGTGGCTCTGTGTTTACGTGCATGAGAACTGGTGCGGCGATAGCACGATCGTCGAGAAGCACTCTTCCCCCGACATCGAGTTCATGTCCGTTAAATGCCGGCCTTATTTTCTCCCGAGGGAGCTAACGGTCGTGATTGTCACAGCTGTTTACATCCCTCCCGACGCTAGCACTAGCACGGCGCTCTCGCTACTCGCGTGCGTCATCAATAAACATCAGTGGGCTCACCCTGATGGCGTTCACGTAGTAGCGGGAGACTTTAATAAGGCCAATTTAAAGACTGTACTCCCAGAGTTTCACCAGCATGTCAAGTGCCCAACGAGGGGAGACAACACTCTCGACCATGTGTACTCGAACATCAAGCACGCATACAGGGCCCTCCCACTCGCCCCCCTCGGCCAGTCAGACCACCTGTCCTTGCAGCTCGCACCTGCATACATCCCTCTCAGGCGCAGATTCAGGCCCACCACAAAGACTGTGAAAACCTGGCGTGACGGCGCCATGAGTGAATTACAGGACTGCTTTCAAGACACAAACTGGGGCCTCTTTGATCATCAGGACCTTGATGTCTACACACATTGTGTAGTGGACTACATCAAGTTCTGCATGGAAACTGTGTCCCTACACAGGACTATACGGACCTTCCCAAATGCGAAGCCCTGGATGTCCAGCAGGGTTCGCTCTCTCCTCAAGGCCCGTGACGCTGCCTTCAGGTCAGGCGACAAAGCCCAGTACAGGGTGGCTCGTGCTGACCTGAGCAAAGGCATCAAGCTAGCCAAGGCAACCTACAAGGGGAGGCTGGAGGCCCACCTTGCCAGTAACAGACCACGGGAGGTGTGGCAGGGTCTACGGAGCATCACCAACTTCCGTGGCAGCAGCACGACCTCTGCAGACCCGAGTGCATCGCTGGCAGAGGAGCTTAACTGCTTCTTTGCTCGCTTTGACTCGCCCCAACCGTCACACCCCCGCACTTCATGCTCCAACTCCCCCCCACTCACCGTAGAGGAACACGATGTGAGGCGCGCGCTCCTGGCTGTTAACCCCAGGAAAGCTACTGGACCCGACGGAATACCAGGCAAGGTCCTCAAAACATGTGCCCACCAACTGTCACATGTATTCTGCAGGATCTTCAACCGCTCCCTGGCTCAAGCAGTCATCCCCTCCTGCTTGAAAACTTCCATCATTATTCCTGTCCCCAAAAAGTCACCAGCCGTCCACCTGAATGACTACCGTCCTGTTGCTCTCACACCAGTCATCATGAAGTGCTTCGAGAGGCTGGTTCTCCAGCACATCAGGGACTGCCTTCCTCCCACTCTGGACCCCTACCAGTTTGCATACTGGGCTAACAGATCCACTGAGGACGCCATCAACACTGCTCTGCATGTTGTGCTGGGCCACCTGGAACAACAGCAGAGCTATGCAAGGATGCTCTTTGTGGACTACAGCTTGGCATTCAACACAATCATCCCAGACATCCACGTCGCCAAACTTGACATTCTCGGCCTCCCTGCCCTCACACGCATCTGGATTAAGGACTTTCTGACCAACAGACCCCAGACTGTGTTGCTCGGCCCCTACACGTCCTCCACCTGCATGCTGAGCACCGGTTCCCCTCAAGGATGCGTGCTGAGCCCTCTCCTATACGCCCTCTACACCTACGACTGCAGCCCGGCCCATGGCAACAACACCATCGTCAAGTTTGCTGACGACGCGACAGTGGTCGGTCTGATCTCGGAAGGTGACGAGACAGCCTACAGAGAGGAGGTAAAGAGACTGACAGCTTGGTGCAAGGACAACAGACTGCACCTTAACACTGCAAAAACAAAGGAGATTGTCGTCGACTTCAGGAGGAACAAGACGGTGCCGCCCCCCCTCTGCATCGAAGGCGTGTGTGTGGAGAGGGTCCACACGTTCAAGTTCCTGGGAGTACAGATCTCCGACGACCTTTCTTGGACTCACAACACCACAGCAGTGGTAAAGAAGGTCCACCAGCGTCTGCACTTCCTGAGAGTCCTCAGGAAATTCAACCTGGACAGGAAGCTGCTGCTAGCCTTCTACCACTCGTCCATTGAGAGCCTGTTGACGTACTGTGTCTCCACCTGGTACAGCGGCTGCACTGAGGCCGACAGAGTGAGGCTCCAGAGGACAGTCAAAACAGCGCAAAGGATTATTGGCTGCCCTCTCCCCTCACTGTCGGACATCTACACCGCCCGGTGCCTCAGAAGGGCTCTCAACATCGTCAAAGACAATACCCACCCAAACTCACACCTGTTCGACCTGTTGCCCTCTGGCAGGCGCTACAGATGCATCAAATCGAGGACCAATAGACTGAGAAACAGTTGCTTTCCGAGAGCCATCTCCATTCTGAACTCTCACACACACACGAGAACACCCTTACCTTGCAGAACAGCATCGTGATGTGTTTTTATATACCCTATTCTGTACTAAATTCCATTGCACTCTCTTATTTATTAATCTAATTTATATATTTGTCTGTCTTATTGTTGTATTGCACTGGAGAGGGGAGCCTTCTAATCTCGTTGCACACTTGAGTACAATGACAATAAAGGGATTTCTAATTCTAATTCTAATTCTACTACGCATAGGAATGACTGATTGTAGTCATGGTCTTTACTGATTTATGATATTATTTTCACATGCTAAAGTTATATTACTTAGTTTATAAATGTGTGAACATAGTATTTTCATGACCTACACTCACATTCACATCATACATATTCAGTCTGCACATTACAAACTGATGACAAGCCAGACAGCACTTCATGGACAAATATGACAAAGCACATTCTCCACATAGGACATAGAGATGCAAACATACCAAATTGGGCACTGGATTTAGTTTTAAAATCGCTGCATTGGCTCCCCGTGTGTTTCAGGATTGATTTTAAGGTTCTTCAATTAGTTTTTAAATGCCTTAACGGTCTTGGGCCATCCTCGCGGACCCTGAGGTCCTCTGGCACCGGCCTGTTAATTATTCCTCGGGTGAGGACTGGAACACATGGCGAGGCTGCATTCAGCCATTCTGGTCCTCGTCGATGGAATAGCCTGCCGGAGGACATCAGGTCCGCAGAGACTGTTGATATTTTTAAAAGGAGGCTCAAGACCAGACCTGGGCATTGCACGGCCCGCGGGCCACATCCGGCCCGCCGGGTGGCACTGACTGGCCCGTATGACAGACCTGGGCATTGTATGGCCCGGGCCACATACCTTTGGTTGACTCTGACCGCGAGTGGAAGGTTAATTGGAAATTTCAAAATAAACATACTTTTTAATTTCACCTCATTCATGGGCGAAAGCTGCACTGCTTTTATTCTGAAATTGTTTTTTTTTTTTATTCCCGCACAATGTGCGTCGCACATAATGACGTAATGCGTTTATCAAGACATGCGCGCGATTGAATCACAACAAGACAACGTTCGTCCTCAAAAATGTCCGCTCAGGCTACAAAAAGAAAGGTAGATGCCGAATGTAGAATTTTCAACAAAAATTGGACAGCGAAGTATTTATTTACTGAAGTTAGAGGTAAAGCTGTGTGTTTAGTTTGCGGGGAGCAGATCGCCGTGTTGAAGGACTACAATTTGAGTCGGCATTACCAGACGAAACATGCAGAGAAATATAAAAACGGCACCAGATAACAATGAACTGGGACACTTTTTCTCAAAATCACAGTTCAGTGACAGTCAATATGTTGTATCTTGCTTAATGTTTGGTGCAAAAAGACAATATTGTGATGTCTTTAAAATGCTCAGAACCTTTACACAACTATCCAACAGTATATGGAACTCAAAATGTGTTTTGAAGTGAATGTGACAGAATATGTTTACTAATATGAGTCACAAATAGTAAAAAATGTTAATATTATGTCTACCATTGTGTTGAGAAATTTGAATGAATACATTTTTGTAAGGCAACCTCATTTTTTCAGTTTATTTGGTATTTAGTTTCATTGCTTAACTTTAATGCCAGCTTGTCAAAACAGTGCTATTTACTGCTTTTTAAAAAAGAAATACAATTAATATTATGCAGAATTGAGTTCAGCCTTTTGGCCCGGCCCTCCACAATATTTAATGTTTCTTATGTGGCCCCATGGAAAAAATAATTGCCCACCCCTGCTCAAGACTCACCTTTTTTGTTTGGCTTTTAAATAATTTATCTTAGTCTTTTAATTCAGGATTGTCATTTTATATATTATCATTGTCTTTAATTTTTTTTAGCTTCTTTGTCTTTTAGTATCATCATTTTTCTTATATATTTTAGCTGCGTCGTTTTATATTATTGTCTTTTAATTTTTAGCTTCTTCTCTGTCTTTTAGTATCATAATTTTTCTTATATATTTTAGCTTCGTCTTTTTATATTATTGTCCTTTAATTTTTAGCTTCTTTTTTGTTTAGCATTATCATTTTCTTTTATATATTTTAGCTCCAGTGTTTCCTCAAGGGGGGCCTCCGCGCTGGGAGGTGTGGCTGGCCTTCTCACAGGGGGCTTCATCCCGGAGGCTCCTTAGGCCCGGCGGACCGGGGCCCTCTGCACTATGTGTAGGGTCTACCCCGGTCAGTCTGGGCTAGGGGTCTGTGTGTTGGCGCAGCTCCCTGTGGGCGTGAGCCGTCATCCCTCTCAGCGCGGATGACCTACCCTGGGTACATTTTCTCATATGGTTTCTCTGTGCCTTACCCTGTCTTTCTACTAAGATGGTTTATTAAGTTGTGTGAATGCGAGTGTTCTGTGTGTGTGCGAGTTCAGGCGTGTATGTGGATGTGTCTTGTGTTTATGTTGAGTGGGTGGAATGGGTTTTAGTTTTTCGTTGTAATTTGGATGTTTTTATTGTACAGCACTTTGAGCCGCATTTTATGTATGAAAAGTGCTCTTATAAATAAAATTTGATTGATTGATTGGAGGGTTCAAGGGGACGCCATTGCAAAAACACATTCTGAAAGACATAATTTGATTTTGGAGCACACATACATGCACACTGACAAGATTACAGGGGAATACCAGCAGAAGAGACGGAGAGACTGCCCGCCGGAGAAGGCCAGCCGTGGAATACCAGTCTTGGGGACCAGCTGGGAATCAACCATCCAGACAATGATTAATCTGGAGAGGACCTTCCCTTGGACGTAGACCCGTGCCGGGGGAAGAATGTGAGGCTGGGCTGAGATAACGCACGACTCTTTTCGACTGTGCTTGCCCAAGTACATTTTCTCATGAGATTAAGAAAAAGCCGCTCAGTACTATTTCCTGAACCTCCGCCCTATTTCCTACCTACCATTCATTTCAAAAGTCCTAGATAATGTAGTCGCCACTCAACTCCACTCTCATCTCACCTGCAATAACCCTTTCAGTCCGGTTTCCGTGCACTTCACAGCACTGAATCAACTCTACTCAAGGTCACCTCTGCTCTCCTCATTGCAGCTGACTCAGATTCATTCTCCATTGTCATCCTTCTTAACCTGACTGCGGCCTTTGACACCATCTCACACACCATCCTTCTCAAAAGACTTTCTTCCATCGGCATCACCCACACCGCCCTCAACTGGTTCCATTCATACTTCAAAGACCGCACTCAGTTCATCCAGCTTAAATATTTCTCATCAAAGTCCCTCCCAGTCACCTCAGGTTTGCCCCAAGGCTCGGTCCTGGCCCCCCTATTATTTATCATATACCTCCTTCCCCTTGGCAGCATTTTCCGAAAATTCAATATCGCTTTCCATTGCTTCGCGGATGACACCCAGCTCTAGTTCTCCTGCAAACCCAGCATATCACTCCCTCCCACCTCCGTCACCTCCTGTCTATCTGAAATCAATGACTGGTTTTCTAATAATTTCATGAGGCTTAACAGCGACAAAACAGAAGTTATTCTTTTCAGTACAAAATCAATACAATCCAAAGTTGGCAGTTTTCCCATTCCTGTTGGCCCCTCCATTGTTTTCCCATCCCCTCAGGTCAAGAGTCTGGGTGTCATCCTTGACAGCACTCTATCTTTCCATAAGCATAATAACACAACCCGGTCAGCCTACTTCCATCTGCACAATATCAGTCAACACCGCCCCTCCCTTTTTCCCTCATCCACTTCTATTCTGGTCCAAGTCGAGTCAAGTCAATTTTATGTGTATAGCCCTTAATCACAGACAGTCTCAAAGGGCTTTACATAACCACAATCAACATCCACTGATCTTAACCCCCAGGAGGGCAAGGAAAAACTCAAAACCCCATTGGGGGAAAAGTGAGAAAACTTGAGAAGGGACCACAGATGGGGGGGAAACCCCCTTCCAGGATGACCAGGCTGCTTTGGATGCCAAGTGGGCAACATTTGACACATACAATGATGCTATACAATGTTAGATGAGATAATGTGAGAGTCAATTAAATGAAGTGCTGCAGGAAGATGACTTTAGTGGAGTGGGTCCTCATCCAGGACCGTAATCGCCATGGCAGCATATCCGAGGTTGAGCCTTTGATCTTGAAATAGTCAGTTTGGGGTAAATTCAGAACAGCCACTTCCAAGTGAATCACCATCACCTAATTCCCAAGCCGTGGAATTGGGAACAGAAAAAAAAGAACAGAAATAGTAAACAGGCCAACAAGTAGTTCAACGAAGTGCTGAAATATAGGGAAATCAGAAGAGGTGCTGCATGAAGACGACTTCGGCAGAGAAGGTCCCTCCCCGGTTGGTCAGTGCCGTAATCTTCATAGCAGGTCACCATCACCTAATTCCCAAGCAGGGGAAGAGGGGGCAGAAAAGAGGAGAAGCCGCAGTAAACAGGCCAACAAATAATTAAATTAGATGCTAAAGTATATAAATAAATGTCGCGCTGCAGGAAGACGACATCACTGGAACAGGTGCATGCCCAGTTTGTCAATGCCTTAAACTTCCTAGTGGGTGACCGTCACCTAATCCCCCAGCCGGGGAAAAGGGGGCAGAAAAGAGAAGATAAGAGAAAAAGCGGCAGTAAACAGGCCAACAAATAGTTCAACTAAATGCACAAGAGTATAAATGCGTCTTTAATAGTGTTTTGAACATTTCTACTGAGGTGGCGCCTCTAATACCTGAGGGTAGTACATTCCAAAGCATTGGTGCCCGAATAGAGAACGCTCTAGAACCTGTGGACTTCTTTTTGGCTCGCGGGATCACTAAAAGACCAGCATTTTGTGAGCGAAGGTTTCGGGACGGAACATATGGTACCACGAGGTCAACGAGATAGGAAGGTGCTAAGCCATGCAATATTTTATAGGCAAGTAGCAGAACTTTAAAATCACATCTCAAGTGGACCGGAAGCCAATTCAAATTGGCAAGTATCGGGGTAATATGATCAAACTTTCTCGTTCTAGTCAAGAGTCTAGCTGCTGCATTTTGAACTAACTTTTAATACTAGACATGGGGAGACCCGAGAGCAAAACGTTACAATAGTCGAGGCGAGACGTAACAAACGCATGGATTAAGATTTTTGCATCACAGGTTGATAGAATTGGGCGAATTTTAGCAATGTTACGCAGATGAACAAATGCAGTTCTAGTACCGTATTTTTGGACTCAAAAGACGCGCCGTGTCAAAGGGCGCAACACCTGTTGGGGGCGCTATTTCTGTATTTGTTACATAGATAGAACGCGCCGACTCATCGGGCGCTAACACAACCGACCAATCGAGCAGTCTCGCTGGCTGCTCAGTCGCGCTAGCGTGTTTTTAAAATGGCAGCGGGAGTTCAGTGGTACTTTATTTTAGCTTTTAACAACGTGCTGAAGTTGTCCTCATCCAAAAATGCACCAAGTCCTTGTCTTCTGTATCCAAGATAAACAACACGAGTCATTATCAGTCTGCCTCGCCATCTCGCTGCTTCGCCGTCTCGCTGCGGCGCAGCCCCTCAGGTGGGATGCCGACACAATGCCGGTGTGAGCAAGTCACTTGTCAACAAACGATGTGCGGTCACGGTGTTACATCAAAACTAAAACTATCATCCCAAATCAACTGAAAAGCATAAAAGTGTAGGCCCAGCAAAATTCTGCCTCCCAGCCTACCATACATTACCTTAGTTTACATGCATGCACACTAAAACAGACGATAGCATGGCTAGCTGTTTTGAAAAAACGGCAACAGGAGCAAAACTGCGTTTGGTTGTATTTTATTTAACAAGGTACTCACATTAAGAGTTATCAGTCATCCACAAATCCTTCAAAATCATCGTCTTCCGTATCAGACAGAAATAGTTGGGCAAATTCTCCCTCAAACACGCCAGGTTCCCTCTCGTCATTGTCCGAGTCTGTGTCGCTGCTGAGCGTCTCCCCGGATGTAATGCCGGCTTTCGCGAAAGCTCTTGCAATAGAGCTAGCAGACACGTTCGTCCAAGCAGCTACAATCCACTCGCAAATTGTGGCATAACTTGCTCTTCGCTGTCTCCCAGCCTTTGTGAAGCTGTGTTCGCCCTCCGCCATCCATCGCTCCCACGCAGCACGCAACTTCACTTTGAACGCTCTGTTTATACTTAAGTCGAGTGGTTGGAGTTCCTTTGTCAAGCCTCCCGGGATGATGGCAAGCTCTGAGTTCATATGCGTGACTTGACTTTTCACAGCGGCTGTCAGATGGGCACGCATGGAGTCACAGACCAACAGCGACGATAGGGGCATCGCGCTGCTTTGCACTGGGGGCGTGCCTTTGTGTTGTTTTGTCTCCCCTCTCCCGCCTGTTGTCATTCACACCCATCTCCCCTCTCACGTCCGCCTGTTGTCCACACCCATCGATCCCCTCTCACGCCCCCCTGCTTGTCGTAAGCCACACCCGCCTTCTCTCTATATAAGCGGTGTGCAGGCAGTTGATGTTCGCCGTCAGCCCAGCGGCGCACTTGGTCGACGCAATGGGCGCTCCACCTCAAAGGGCGCCCTGGCTTTTTTGGACGGCTTTCCGGACTTTAAAGTGCGCCTTATGGGTCCAAAAATACGGTAATATTTTTAATGTGCATTTGAAACGACATAGTTGTGTCAAATATAAGACCGAGATTTTTTGTTGAATCCTTTTGGGCAATTTATCGATACTCATAGTGGTGTCTTTGAAAAAGGTACAGATGACGCGCTGGTCCAATGATCAGCATCTCGGTTTTATCTGAGTTAAGACGCAAAAAATTGAAAGACATTCATAGTTTAATTTCGGCAAGGCATGCCTCTAATTTATAGCAATCACACGGATTCGTTATATCCAACGGCATGTATAATTGCGTATCATCAGCATAACAATGAAAACTAATGTGATATTTCCGTATAATATCACCAAGCGGTAGCATCTAGTACCAATCCCTGCGGAACTCCGCGTGTGATCTTACAAAGATCAGAAGACGCATTGCCATGAATTACACGGTGCGTCGTCTCCGACAGATACGAATTAATCCAAGAAAGCGCTGAACCTGAAATGCCAACACAAGTTTCAAGGCGTTTTAATAATATGTTATGATCAAGTGTCAAAAGCGGCGCCAAGATCGAGTAAGAGTAATACAGTGAACCCTCGGTTATCGCGGTTAATGGGGACCTCGTAGCGGTTGCTGCTCGGGCCCTAATAATAATTTCTACAAAAACAATAGGGACCTCGCCGCCGTCGCAGCTCGGGCCCTAATAACAATTTCTAGAAAAACAATAGGGACATCGCAGCGGCCACTGCTCGGGCCCTAATAATAATAATAAAAATAATAATGATTTCCACAAAAACAATGGGGACCTCGTAGCGGTCGCTGCTCGGGCCCTAATAATAATTTCTACAAAAACAATAGGGACCTTGCCGCGGTCGCTGCTCGGGCCCCAATAATAATTTCTACACAAAGTCCATTGTGGTGACCCGCCCCCTTTTAAGTAAATTCAAAGTGGCCGACTTCCTGTAAAACCTAGCTCATTGCTCCAAGAGACTTTTTTGTAGGTCTTGGTCTTATACATACAGTGAACCCTCGCTACTTCGCGGTTCACCTTTCGTGGGTTCAGTGCTTCGCGGGTCTAAAAAATATTCGGGGGCATTGTAGTTTCGCCGAGCGGCACGACAGGGCGCTGGAGCGGTTAGACGGCCGGCGTGCGCCGAAGAAGAGCGTGGGCGAAGAGGAGAGTGGACGAAGAAGAGCACGTTCCCCCGGACACGATCGGTGGCGACGTTTCGCGCGGTTCGGACCGTACCAGAGCTCCAGCCGGCGTGCGTGGCAGTTAAGCCGTAGAGGAGCACCTTCCTGTTAAGGATGTTTCTATCAAAACAAGCCTGAACAAATGAATCAACCAGCCAAGATTGTCTGTCATTTCCGCGCGGGGCAGCCCTCGAACTCCGAGGCGAAGCCAGCGTGTTCGACTGCACACATGGTTTTTATTTGCATCAGCATAAGCAATTTGAATATGCAATACATACAGAATGGAAAACTTGACATTTGACTCCATCCCACTTGCCCACCCTCTTCCTGCCTATTCTAACGGTTTCAGCTTACAAGACACCTTTTGTTCATACTTCTGCTTATTCTAACAGCAAAAGGGAGCATGTTCACTCTGAACTTCATTTGACCTGTGTAGTGTATTTTCACAAGGCTTAACATGTTGAACTTATTTTATGGCCATGACGATATTGTTGCTTTAGAAATACCAAGCCTTGTGTTGGACCTCCCTAAATGCATAAGTTACAGCCTTAAGAGGCCTCGGGCCCCAACATTATCTACGAAGGGTTAAAGAGGTCATCAACACCCCAAGGGAGGTGTTTACAGAAAAGGGTTCTGGCGTTGGGGAGTCACATTCGCGATGAGGCCGTACCTGGCACCCGTAGCTGTCGAAGGTTTAATTAGAGGCCAGAAAGATACGAATGCATGTGCAACAAAGGGGGCCTGTAAGATTAGTTATAGTTTGAAACTTGCTAAGATGACAAACTAAACAACAAAACTAACAGATGAACATACAAACTTAAATTTCTTTAACACTTCCCCGGGCACGGGCGGTGCCAAGCGGCCCCTAAGTTTAACCAAATGGAAGCTCCGGAGGAGGAGGGCATGCTCGCGTCACAGTAAGCCGAAGAGGAGCACCTTCCCCGGGCACGGGCGGTTCCAAGCGGCCCCGAAGTTTAACCGAATGGAAGCTCCGGAGGAGGAGGGCATGCTCGCGTCACAGTAAGCCGAAGAGGAGCACCTTCCCCGGGCACGGGCGGTTCCAAGCGGCCCCTACGTTTAACTGAATGGAAGCTCCGGAGGAGGAGGGCATGCTCGCGTCACAGTAAGCCGAAGAGGAGCACCTTCCCCGGGCACGGGCGGTGCCAAGCGGCCCCTAAGTTTAACCGAATGGAAGTTCCGGAGGAGGTCGGGCGTGTGTCACAGTTAAGCCGAATTGGAGCACCTCTTGCGCCCGGGCACGAGCGGAGCGCGAGGCTGTCCGTTATGAAAGAATAAATAAATAAAGAATGCCACCTTTTTTTCACAGGGCACACCGGACGGCGTACCATCAGGTTAAAGTCGGAGTAATTAAATAAATACAAAAAGAATGGCTGGGGAATAAAAAAATAATACGTTTTAATAATAATTTGGTTTTTTTGTTATAACATGAATTTCACTCTCTCTCTCTCTCTCTCTCCCCGTATATATATATATATATATATAAATATAAATATTTATATATTTATTATATATATTGTATATTTTTTTTAAGCATTTTTGAAGGTGCGCCGCTACTTCGCGGATTTTCAGTTTTCGCGGGTGGTCTCGGTCCCCATTAACCGCGATAACCGAGGGTTCACTGTACTCCATAAAATTTACAAAAAGCGAGGTGAAACACTCAACCAGGGCTGCTTTTTTGAACATTTCTCGAGGGCCATGGCGAGCCATTTCAAAAAAGCTGCACAACTAACGTATAAAATATTGATAAATTTGCTCTGCCTGATGTGTGTGTCAAGTTTCACGAGTTGTCGTTCATATTTAGAACCTCATAATCAGCGTTGTTTTATTGCCGAACCGTGCAATGCCACTCCCACAACTTTTCACGAAAAAGGATGAATTTCGTATTGTGACATCCTCATGGCCGAAACAGTCCTCCGAGCATATATGAGGGCGACCTTGTTGAGTTGCACGGAGAAAAACATCCAAGAAAATAACTTGTATTAGCTTTTACCAGTTGGTGGCGCTACTACTACGATGAAAAATAAGTTGGTAGATGTCTTCAGGGCTGAAGTATCCTCAAATGTGTACAACTTCGAGAAGATAGGATCATCTGAGTCATGTTGCCGGAGCTTTTGTTGCCACAAAGTACAATCGGACTTTTCAGCACCGTAATAGCCACGCCTTTTGCCAAAACGTCACAAACTCGGCAGAGAGTAAGATCATTGTCTTGAGTCTTTTCTGACTAATTTTCAGTCGGATTCGTCAAAAGGGCACCGTGCAGTACGTGAAAATTAAAATAAAACAAATTTTTGATTCCACTTGGCGGCGCTGTGTGTATAACAAAATAATAACATTAAGATGTCTTCAGGTCGGGACATTTTATTTACAGGTGAAGGTTTGGATTTTTAGGAGCATGTGCAGGGGAGTTATTAAGCATTCATTTATTTGTATTAGGTTCATTTTGTCTTCTTATTATTGATATTTGACTGATTCATTAAAAGCAGACAATTATGTTTTAGGTAAATTTTTTACCTGACATGTTTCGGCGAGTCTTTCGCCTTCTTCAGAGTGTCGCATAATGGTGTCTTGAGACCCGTCTTTATCAGCTGATGTTCCATGAGGGTGTGACTTACCTGTCAAAAAAATTAAAAATCAGAGCAGTAAAAGAATAAGCACAACATGAACATTACAAATCAGCAATCACTGACCACTGCAAAAGGGAAAACCACATCATGGACCGGGAGAAGGGCAGGGTCATCCGCACCGAAGAGAACAAACAACAGCGCTGGATCAGAGAGGCCATTGAGATCTGCAAGCGAGGCATAAAAACCATGAACAGAGACAAGGGAGCCTTCATCCTCTCTACCACCTGGAGCAGCATCTTGGCGGAGTGAACGGACAGCGGGGGGTGTGACTTGCCTTCATTCTTGTGACAGGTAAGTCACGCCCTCATTGAACATCAGCTGATAAAGACGGGTCACAATACACCATCATGTGACACTCTGAAGAAGGCGAAAGACTTTCGTATTGTGACATCCTCAAGGCCTAAACACTCATCCGAGCAAATATAAGGTAGATTTTGTGAACCTGCCCGGAGAAAAACATCAACGAAAATAATTTGTATTTGTTTTAACCAGTTGGTGGCGCTACCACTGCGATCAAAAATAAGTTGGCAGCCGTCTTCAGGGCCTGAATATCCTCAAATGTGAAAAATTTCGAGAAGATGGATCATCTGAATCATTTTGCAGGAACTTTTGTTGCCACGGAGAATAATCAGACTCTGCGGCACCGCAAGAGCCACGCCCTTCGAAGGAAAGTCACAAAAATAGGGATAGCGTAAGATCAATGTCTTGAGTCTTTTCTAGCCAATTTTCAATCGGATTCGTTAAAAGGGCACCGTGCAGTACGTCAAAATGTAAAAAATGATATTGATTGGCGCAAGGTGTATAACAGAATATAAACATATAGATGTCTTCAGGTACCGACTCTTTATGTACATGTGAAGTTTTGGATTTTTAGCATGTGCATGAGAGTTATTAAGCATTTTGTCCATTGCGGCGAAGGAAATCTTAAGTGAAAACTTCGAAGCCCCGCCCCCGTCATATAGTATTTCGGAAACAAAAGATTTTAGCCCCAGTGTTTGTCCCAGGTCTTAAGATGCTACAGACAGAATTTTAAGGCAATCAGATGAAGCCTTTAGGATCAGGGTGCAAAAGAATGACCCATGTAAACATGCAAAAAAGGGCAAAAGTCGGACTTTCAAAAATTCATAACTCACTTCCTGTTCATATTAGACGTTAAAATATCAAATTTTTCGCCATGCCCGATGAGACTGCCAAGTTTGGTGAGTTTTTGTGCATGTTTCGGGGGTCAAAAATGCGATCGAACAATCGGAAAAATAATAATAATAATAATTTCAACAAAAACAATAGCGACTTCGCAGCGGTCGCTGCTCAGGCCCTAATAATAATAATAATAATAATAATAAAAGTAATAATATTTTCTACAAAAACAATAGGGACCTCGCAGCCGTCGCAGCTCGGGCCCTAATAACAATTTCTAGAAAAACGATAGGGACCTCGCAGCGGTCACTGCTCGGGCCCTAATAATAATAATAATAATAATTTCCACAAAAACAATGGGGACCTCGTAGCGGTTGCTGCTCGGGCCCTAATAATAATTTCTACATAAACAATAGGGACCTCGCCGCGGTCGCTGCTCGGGCCCCAATAATAATTTCTACACAAAGTCCATTGTGGTGACCCGCCCCTTTTAAGTAAATTGAAAATGGCCGACTTCCTGTAAAACCTAGCTCATTGCTCCAAGAGACTTTTTTGTAGGTCTTGGTCTTATACATACAGCGAACCCTCGCTACTTCGCGGTTCACCTTTCGCGGGTTCAGTGCTTCGCGGGTATAAAAAATATTCGGGGGCATTGTAGTTTCGCCGAGCGGCACGACGGGCGCTGGAGCGGTTAGACGGCCGGCGTGCGCCGAAGAAGAGCGTGGGCGAAGAGGAGAGTGGACGAAGAAGAGCACGTTCCCCCGGACACGATCGGTGGCGACGTTTCGCGCGGTTCGGACCGTACCAGGGCTCCGGCCGGCGTGCGTGGCAGTTAAGCCGTAGAGGAGCACCGTCCCCGGGCACGGGCGGTGCCAAGCGGCCCCTAAGTTTAACCGAATGGAAGCTCTGGAGGAGGAGGGCATGCTCGCGTCACAGTAAGCCGAAGAGGAGCACCTTCCCCGGGCACGGGCGGTTCCAAGCGGCCCCTAAGTTTAACCAAATGGAAGCTCCGGAGGAGGAGGGCATGCTCGCGTCACAGTAAGCCGAAGAGGAGCACCTTCGCCGGGCACGGGCGGTTCCAAGCGGCCCCTAAGTTTAACCGAATGGAAGCTCCGGAGGAGGCGGGCATGCTCGCGTCACAGTAAGCCGAAGAGGAGCACCTTCCCCGGGCACGGGCGGTGCCAAGCGGCCCCTAAGTTTAACCGAATGGAAGCTCCGGGGGAGGAGGGCGGGCGTGTGTCACAGTTAAGCCGAATTGGAACACCTCTTCCGCCCGGGCACGAACGGAGCGCGAAGCTGTCAGTTATGAATGAATAAATGAATAAATAAATAAATAAATAAAGAATGCCACCTTTCATTTCACAGGGAACACCGGACGGCGTACCAGCAGGTAAAAGTCGGAGTAATTAAATAAATACAAAAAGAATGGCTGGGGAATAAAAAAATAATACGTTTTAATAATAATTTGTTTTTTTTGTTATAACATGAATTTCACTCTCTCTCTCTCTCTCTCTCCCCGTATATATATACATATATATACACATGTATATATACATATATATACACATGTATATATACATATATATACACATGTATATATACATATATATACATATATATACACATATATATATACATATATATACATATATATATATATATACATATATATATACATACATATATATACATATATATATATATACATATATATATATATATACATACATATATATACATACATATATATACATATATATATATATACATATATATATACATACATATATATACATACATATATATACATATATATATATATACATATATATATATATATACATACATATATATACATACATATATATACATATATATACATATACATATATATATATATATACATACATATATATACATACATATATATACATATATATACATACATATATATATATATATATACATACATATATATATATATATACACATACATATATATATATATACATATATATATATATACATATATATATATATATACATGCATATATATACATATATATATATATATACATACATATATATACATATATATATATATATACATATATACATATATATACATATATATATATATATATATACATATATATACATACACCCAAACTCACACCTGTTCGACCGGTTGCCCTCTGGCAGGCGCTACAGATGCATCAAATCAAGGACCAATAGACTGAGAAACAGTTTCTTTCCGAGAGCCATCTCCATACTGAACTCTCACACACACACACGAGACCACCCTAACCTTGCAAAACAGCATTGTGATGTGTTTCTATATGCCCTATTCAGTACTGAATTCCATTGCACTGTCTTATTTATTTATCTAATTTATATATTGTCTGTATTATTGTTGTATTGCACTGGAGAGGGGAGCCCTCTAATCTCGTTGCACACTTGAGTACAATGACAATAAAGGGATTTCTATTTCTATTCTATTCTTTTTTTAACTTTTCTCGAGGGCCATGGCGAGCCATTTCAAAAAAGCTGCACAACTAACGTATAAAATATTGATAAATTTGCTCTGCCTGATGTGTGTGTAAAGTTTCACGAGTTGTCGTTCATATTTAGAACCTCATAATCAGCGTTGTTTTATTGCCGAACAGTGCAATGCCACTCCCACAACTTTTCACGAAAAAGGATGAATTTCGTATTGTGACATCCTCATGGCCGAAACAGTCATCCGAGCATATATGAGGGCGACCTTGTTGAGTTGCACGGAGAAAAACATCCAAGAAAATAACTTGTATTAGCTTTTACCAGTTGGTGGCGCTACTACTACGATGAAAAATAAGTTGGTAGATGTCTTCAGGGCTGAAGTATCCTCAAATGTGTACAACTTCGAGAAGATAGGATCATCTGAGTCATGTTGCCGGAGCTTTTGTTGCCACAAAGTACAATCGGACTTTTCAGCACCGTAATAGCCACGCCTTTTGCCAAAACGTCACAAAATTCGGCAGAGAGTAAGATCATTGTCTTGAGTCTTTTCTGACTAATTTTCAGTCGGATTCGTCAAAAGGGCACCATGCAGTACGTGAAAATTAAAATAAAAACACATTTTTGATTCCACTTGGCGGCGCTGTGTGTATAACAAAATAATAACATTAAGATGTCTTCAGGTCGGGACGTTTTATTTACAGGTGAAGGTTTGGATTTTTAGGAGCATGTGCAGGGGCGTTATTAAGCATTCATTTATTTGTATTAGGTTCATTTTGTCTTCTTATTATTGATATTTGACTGATTCATTAAAAGCAGACAATTATGTTTTAGGTTAATTTTTTACCTGACATGTTTCGGCGAGTCTTTCGCCTTCTTCAGAGTGTCGCATGATGGTGTCTTGAGACCCGTCTTTATCAGCTGATGTTCCATGTGGGTGTGACTTACCTGTCAAAAAAATGAAAAATCAGAGCAGTAAAAGAACAAGCACTGTCAGGACTCGCCGGTCGGCGAGGAGGAGGTGGACCCAAAAGGCGAGGAGGCAGAGAGGTCAGTAACGTGAAGGGAATTTATTAACTGAAACAACCAGGGCAAACAATGTGGCAGGGTGAAAAATAACAAAAGACAAACTTAACGTGACCAGACTGGGAGGCAGGGCGAGGAACAACACTGAAAGACGGGAACGAAGAGGGGAACCAGAGCATGAACATGAACAAGGAGCAGAACGTGAACAAAGGTGGTCGTGGCTGTCCGTGATTTTCGGCAATGACCCGACACTGGGTTGAGAGCATGGAAGGCTTAAGTAGTCCGGTAATCAGGGGAGCAGATGGGGAGCAGGTGTGTGATCGTTGATGAGGAGCAGGTGCGTGGCTGGTGAGGGCGAGGTGCTGAGGGGAAACGCCCCTGCTCAGCTGATCAAAACAGACAGGAAAAGGCACATGGCAGGAAGGAGGGGAGAAAATAACAACAAAAACAATAACAAAAACCGCATGCATATGAAAACAATAACAAAAGGCTGTCATGCCCGACGCGGATCATGACAGTACCCCCCCCTCAAGGGACGGATTCCAGACGTCCCAAAAAAAAGGAAAAGAAAAGAAAAGGAAAACCATGTCTAAGAACGAGGGTGGGCGGAAGGGGTCGGGAGGTGGGTCAACGACCCGTGATCGAGACCGGTCTGGCGGATTCCCGGGAGGCCAGACCAGCGAGTCTTTTCGTGACCCTTCAGGGGGCCGTGAGGGTGGCCAGGCCAGTGCGTCCCATTGGGGCCATTCAGGCGGACGTCCGGAACGACCCGAACGCCACATGAAGTCCGCTGATGGAGCTGGGGCGAGGAGCGGCGGCAGGCCATGGAACGTCGCCGAGTCAGGAACGTGGCGCGGCGGCTGGTCGTTGAACCCTGCCGAGACAGGAACGTGGAGCGGCGGCAGATTGTCGAGCCCCGCCGAGACAGGAACGTGGAGCGGCGGCTGGTCGTCGAGCCCCGCCGAGACAGGAACGTGGAGCGGCGGCTGGTCGTCGAGCCCCGCCGAGACAGGAACGCGGAGCGGCGGCTGGTCGTCGAGCCCCGCCGAGACAGGAACGTGGAGCGGCGGCTGGTCGTCGAGCCCCGCCGAGACAGGAACGCGGAGCGGCGGCTGGTCGTCGAGCCCCGCCGAGTCAGGAACGCGGAGCGGCGGCTGGTCGTCGAGCCCCGCCGAGTCAGGAACGTGGAGCGGCGGCTGGTCGTCGAACCCCGCCGAGTCAGGAACGCGGAGCGGCGGCTGGTCGTCGAGCGTCGCCGAGACAGGAACGTGGAGCGGCGGCTGGTCGTCGAGCCCCGCCGAGGCGGGAGCGTGGAGCGGCGGCTGGTCGTCGAGCGTCGCCGAGACCAGAACGTGGAGCGGCGGCTGGTCGTCGAGCCCCGCCGAGGCGGGAGCGTGGAGCGGCGGCTGGTCGTCGAGCCCCGCCGAGGCGGGAGCGTGGAGCGGCGGCTGGTCGTCGAGCGTCGCCGAGACCGGAACGTGGAGCGACGGCTGGTCGTCGAACCCCGCCGCGTCAGGAACGTGGAGCGGCGGCTGGTCGTCGAACACCGCCGAGACCGGAACGTGGGGCGGCGGCCCATCGTTGAACCCCGCCGACACAGGAACGCGGAGCGACGGCTGGTCGTCGATCCCTGCCGAGACAAGAACATGGAGCGGCGGTGGGTCGTCGTCCACCGCCGAGGCAGGAACCAAGAGCGGCCGCGGGCCGTCGAGCGCCGCCGGGGCCAAGGCGAGCAGTGGCGACGGGTCGTCGGATGCTGCCGCGGCCAGAGCGGGGCGCGGTGGTGGGTCCTCGTGCGTCGCCGAGACTGAGGCGTGACGCGGCGGCGGACCGTCGTCCATCGCGGGCACCGGAACCGGGAGCGGCGGCTGGTCGTCGACCCCTGCCGAGACAAGAATGTGGAGCGGCGGTGGGTCGTCGTCCACCGCCGAGGCAGGAACCAAGAGCGGCCGCGGGCCGTCGAGCGCCGCCGGAGCCAAGGCGAGCAGTGGCGACGGGTCGTCGGATGCTGCCGAGGCCAGAGCGGGGTGCGATGGTGGGTCGTCGTGCGTCGCCGAGGCTGAGGCGTGACTCGGCGGCGGACCGTCGTCCATCGCAGGCACCGGGACCGGGAGCGGCGGCGCTTCATCAGGCGCCGCTGGGACCGATACGGCAGGCGACTGCTCGTCGTCCACCACGGGTGCAGGGACCGGGAGTGACGGCTGCGGGCCGTGTTCTGCCAAAACGTGAGCTTGGAGCGGAGGCAAGGCGTGCCCCACCGGAACATGGGCTTGGGACGGACGCACAACGTGCTCCGCCGGAACGTGAGCTTGGGACGGACGCGCAGCGTGCTCCTCCTGAACGTGAACCTGGGTCGGAAGCAGGGTGTGCTTCCCCTGAACGTGGACTTGGGACGGACGCACAACGTGCTCCGCCTGAACGTGAGCTTGGGACGGACGCACAGCGTGCTCCGCCTGAACGTGAGCTTGGGACGGACGCACAGCGTGCTCCGCCTGAACGTGACCTAGGGACGGACGCCGGACGGGCTCCGCGTGAACGTGAACTTGGGTCGGGGGCAGGATGTGCTCCGCCTGAACGTGAACTTGGTTCGGGCGCACAGCGTGCTCCGCTGGATCGGGAGCTGGGATCGCCATTGGGGCCCCGGGACGGGGCTCGGCCGCTGACGGGGAGCCGGGACACGGCTCAGCAGCTGGCGGGGAGCCGGGACTGGGCTCAGCAGCTGGCGGGGAGCCGGGACTGGGCTCAGCAGCTGGCGGGGAGCCGGGACTGGGCTCAGCAGCTGGCGGGGAGCCGGGACTGGGCTCAGCAGCTGGCGGGGAGCCGGGACTGGGCTCAGCAGCTGGCGGGGAGCCGGGACTGGGCTCAGCAGCTGGCGGGGAGCCGGGACAGGGCTCAGCAGCTGGCGGGGAGCCGGGACAGGGCTCAGCAGCTGGCGGGGAGCCGGGACAGGGCTCAGCAGCTGGCGGGGAGCCGGGACTGGGCTCAGCAGCTGGCGGGGAGCCGGGACTGGGCTCAGCAGCTGGCGGGGAGCCGGGACAGGGCTCAGCAGCTGGCGGGGAGCCGGAACGGGGCTCGGCCGCCTTCGAGGAGTCGGCACGGGACTCTGGAGGCTGCGGCTCGCATGGAGGCGGCGGGGTCCGTGCAGCGGGAGCTGCATTGGTCACTGCTGCAGGCGTGGAGGCGACAGCGGGCCGGGCGCAGCAGTCGATCCGGGCACAGCCGAACCGGGGGCCCTGATCCCTGTCAGCCTGCCGCCATAGGGAATCAGGAAAACGGGAGACCTGAGGGACCGTGACTGCGGGGGCTGGTGAACGCGAGCTAGGAGACGCCAGGGGAGCGTGATCCGGTGCTGAAACTGATGGTGAACGATGTGCGCGACGTGACCGTGACTTCCGGGATTTGGGACGTGAAGCGCGCGAGGGGGAGTGGGAGGTGGTCGCGAAAAACTCAAATGGCTCGGGGGGAGGAAGGTGACGGCTCAAAAATAACTCCGCGTTGCGCTGAGCGACTAAGAGAGTGGCAATATATTCAAAATCATAGTCGTGATCTGGATCGGAAAAAATGTGAGGGGCAAGGTGCTCAAAATCAAACTCGTGACCGGACTTACTCGAACCGTGAGGGGGTGAAAGGGCTTGGTGCTCAAAATCGTCCTCGTAATCCGAATCTATGATCAGGTGAGGGGGTATGACAGGCTGGTAATCGGTGCTGTAATCGGGGGGCAAAAGGGGAGAAACAGACGTCGAGCGGAAAATGGAACCTACTTGAAGGACACGGGGTTGGTCGGCAGGCTGAGGGGGGTTGTCCGTCCGGCGGCGTCATGGACAACAACATGAACATTACAAATCAGCAATCACTGACCACTGCAAAAGGGAAAACCACATCATGGACCGGGAGAAGGGCAGGGTCATCCGCACCGAAGAGAACAAACAACAGCGCTGGATCAGAGAGGCCATTGAGATCTGCAAGCGAGGCATAAAAACCATGAACAGAGACAAGGGAGCCTTCATCCTCTCTACCACCTAGAGCAGCATCTTGGCGGAGTGAACGGACAGCGGGGGGCGTGACTTGCCTTCATTCTTGTGACAGGTAAGTCACGCCCTCATGGAACATCAGCTGATAAAGACGGGTCACAAGACACCATCATGTGACACTCTGAAGAAGGCGAAAGACTTTCGTATTGTGACATCCTCAAGGCCTAAACACTCATCCGAGCAAATATAAGGTAGATTTTGTGAACCTGCCCGGAGAAAAACATCAACGAAAATAATTTGTATTTGTTTTAACCAGTTGGTGGCGCTACCACTGCGATCAAAAATAAGTTGGCAGCCGTCTTCAGGGCCTGAATATCCTCAAATGTGAAAAATTTCGAGAAGATGGATCATCTGAATCATTTTGCAGGAACTTTTGTTGCCACGGAGAATAATCAGACTCTGCGGCACCGCAATAGCCACGCCCTTCGAAGGAAAGTCACAAAAATAGGGATAGAGTAAGATCAATGTCTTGAGTCTTTTCTAGCCAATTTTCAATCGGATTCGTTAAAAGGGCACCGTGCAGTACGTCAAAATGTAAAAAATGATATTGATTGGCGCAAGGTGTATAACAGAATATAAACATATAGATGTCTTCAGGTACCGACTCTTTATGTATATGTGAAGTTTTGGATTTTTAGCAGCATGTGCAGGAGAGTTATTAAGCATTTTGTCCATTGCGGCGAAGGAAATCTTAAGTGAAAACTTTGAAGCCCCGCCCCCGTCATATAGTATTTCGGAAACAAAAGATTTTAGCCCCAGTGTTTGTCCCAGGTCTTAAGATGCTACAGACAGAATTTTAAGGCAATCAGATGAAGCCTTTAGGATCAGGGTGCAAAAGAATGACCCCTGTAAACATGCAAAAAAGGGCAAAAGTCGGACTTTCAAAAATTCATAACTCACTTCCTGTTCATATTAGACGTTAAAATATCAAATTTCTCGCCATGCCCGATGAGACTGCCAAGTTTGGTGAGTTTTTGTGCATGTTTCGGGGGTCAAAAATGCAATCGTACAATCGGAAAAATAATAATAATAATAATTTCTACAAAAACAACAGGGACCTCGCAGCCGTCGTAGCTCGGGCCCTAATAACAATTTCTAGAAAAACAATAGGGACCTCGCAGCGGTCACTGCTCGGGCCCTAATAATAATAATAATAATAAAAATTTCCACAAAAACAATGGGGACCTCGTAGCGGTCGCTGCTCGGGCCCTAATAATAATTTCTACATAAACAATAGGGACCTCGCCGCGGTCGCGGCTCGGGCCCCAATAATAATTTCTACACAAAGTCCATTGTGGTGACCCGCACCCTTTTAATAAATTCAAAATGGCCGACTTCCTGTAAAACCTAGCTCATTGCTCCAAGAGACTTTTTTGTAGGTCTTGGTCTTATACATACAGTGAACCCTCGCTACTTCGCGGTTCACCTTTCGCGGGTTCAGTGCTTCGCGGGTATAAAAAATATTCGGGGGCATTGTAGTTTCGCCGAGCGGCACGACGGGGCGCTGGAGCGGTTAGACGGCCGGCGTGCGCCGAAGAAGAGCGTGGGCGAAGAGAAGAGTGGACGAAGAAGAGCACGTTCCCCCGGACACGATCGGTGGCGACGTTTCGCGCGGTTCGGACCGTACCAGAGCTCCGGCCGGCGTGCGTGGCAGTTAAGCCGAAGAGGAGCACCTTCCCCGGGCACGGGCGGTGCCAAGCGGCCCCTAAGTTTAACCGAATGGAAGCTCCGGAGGAGGAGGGCATGCTCGCGTCACAGTAAGCCGAAGAGGAGCACCTTCCCCGGGCACGGGCGGTTCCAAGCGGCCCCTAAGTTTAACCGAATGGAAGCTCCGGAGGAGGAGGGCATGCTCGCGACACAGTAAGCCGAAGAGGAGCACCTTCCCCGGGCACGGGCGGTGCCAAGCGGCCCCTAAGTTTAACCGAATGGAAGCTCCGGGGGAGGAGGGTGGGCGTGTGTCACAGTTAAGCCGAATTGGAGCACCTCTTCCGCCCGGGCACGAGCGGAGCGCGAAGCTGTCAGTTATGAATGAATAAATGAATAAATAAATAAATAAATAAAGAATGGCACCTTTCATTTCACAGGGCACACCAGACGGCGTACCAGCAGGTAAAAGTCTGAGTAATTAAATCAATACAAAAAGAATGGCTGGGGAATAAAAAAATAATACGTTTTAATAATAATTTGTTTTTTTTGTTATAACATGAATTTCACTCTCTCTCTCCCCGTATATATATACATATATATATATATATATATATATATATATATATTTATATATTTATTATATATATTGTATTTTTTTTTAAGCATTTTTGAAGGTGCGCCGCTACTTCGCGGATTTTCAGTTTTCGCGGGTGGTCTCGGTCCCCATTAACCGCGATAACCGAGGGTTCACTGTACTCCATAAAATTTACAAAAAGCGAGGTGAAACACTCAACCAGGGCTGCTCTGCATGTTGTGCTGGGCCACCTGGAACAACAGCGGAGCTATGCAAGGATGCTCTTTGTGGACTACAGCTCGGCATTCAACACGATCATCCCAGACATCCTCGTCGCCAAACTGGACACTCTCGGCCTCCCTGCCCTCACACGCATCTGGATTAAGGACTTTCTGACCAACAGACCCCAGACTGTGTTGCTCGGCCCCTACACGTCCTCCACCCTCATGCTGAGCACCGGTTCCCCCCAAGGATGCGTGCTGAGCCCTCTCCTGTACGCCCTCTACACCTACGACTGCAGCCCGGCCCACGGCAACAACACCATCGTCAAGTTTGCTGACGACACGACAGTGGTCGGTCTGATCTCGGAAGGTGACGAGACAGCCTATAGAGAGGAGGTAGGGAGACTGACAACTTGGTGCAAGGACAACAGACTGCACCTTAACTCTGCTAAAACAAAGGAGATTGTCGTCGACTTCAGGAGGAACAAGACGCTGCCGCCCCCCCTCTGCATCGAAGGCGTGTGTGTGGAGAGGGTCCACACGTTCAAGTTCCTGGGAGTACAGATCTCCGATGACCTTTCTTGGAGTCACAACACCACAGCAGTGGTAAAGAAGGTCCGCCAACGTCTGCACTTCCTGAGAGTCCTCAGGAAATTCAACCTGGACAGGAAGCTGCTGCTGGCCTTCTACCACTCGTCCATCGAGAGCCTGCTGACGTACTGTGTCTCCACCTGGTACAGCGGCTGCACTGAGGCGGACAGAGTGAGGCTCCAGAGGACAGTCAAAACAGCGCAAAGGATTATTGGCTGCCCTCTCCCCTCGCTGTCGGACATCTACACCGCCCGGTGCCTCAGAAGGGCTCTCAACATCGTCAAAGACAATACCCACCCAAACTCACACCTGTTCGACCTGTTGCCCTCTGGCAGGCGCTACAGATGCATCAAATCAAGGACCAATAGACTGAGAAACAGTTTCTTTCCGAGAGCCATCTCCATACTGAACTCTCACACACACACGAGACCACCCTAACCTTGCAAAACAGCATTGTGATGTGTTTCTATATGCCCTATTCAGTACTGAATTCCATTGCACTGTCGTATTTATTTATCTAATTTATATATTGTCTGTATTATTGTTGTATTGCACTGGAGAGGGGAGCCCTCTAATCTCGTTGCACACTTGAGTACAATGACAATAAAGGGATTTCTATTTCTATTCTATTCTTTTTTTAACTTTTCTCGAGGGCCATGGCGAGCCATTTCAAAAAAGCTGCACAACTAACGTATAAAATATTGATAAATTTGCTCTGCCTGATGTGTGTGTAAAGTTTCACGAGTTGTCGTTCATATTTAGAACCTCATAATCAGCGTTGTTTTATTGCCGAACAGTGCAATGCCACTCCCACAACTTTTCACGAAAAAGGATGAATTTCGTATTGTGACATCCTCATGGCCGAAACAGTCATCCGAGCATATATGAGGGCGACCTTGTTGAGTTGCACGGAGAAAAACATCCAAGAAAATAACTTGTATTAGCTTTTACCAGTTGGTGGCGCTACTACTACGATGAAAAATAAGTTGGTAGATGTCTTCAGGGCTGAAGTATCCTCAAATGTGTACAACTTCGAGAAGATAGGATCATCTGAGTCATGTTGCCGGAGCTTTTGTTGCCACAAAGTACAATCGGATTTTTCAGCACCGTAATAGCCACGCCTTTTGCCAAAACGTCACAAAATTCGGCACAGAGTAAGATCATTGTCTTGAGTCTTTTCTGACTAATTTTCAGTCGGATTCGTCAAAAGGGCACCGTGCAGTACGTGAAAATTAAAATAAAAACAAATTTTTGATTCCACTTGGCGGCGCTGTGTGTATAACAAAATAATAACATTAAGATGTCTTCAGGTCGGGACGTTTTATTTACAGGTGAAGGTTTGGATTTTTAGGAGCATGTGCAGGGGCGTTATTAAGCATTCATTTATTTGTATTAGGTTCATTTTGTCTTCTTATTATTGATATTTGACTGATTCATTAAAAGCAGACAATTATGTTTTAGGTTAATTTTTTACCTGACATGTTTCGGCGAGTCTTTCGCCTTCTTCAGAGTGTCGCATGATGGTGTCTTGAGACCCGTCTTTATCAGCTGATGTTCCATGAGGGTGTGACTTACCTGTCAAAAAAATGAAAAATCAGAGCAGTAAAAGAACAAGCACAACATGAACATTACAAATCAGCAATCACTGACCACTGCAAAAGGGAAAACCACATCATGGACCGGGAGAAGGGCAGGGTCATCCGCACCGAAGAGAACAAACAACAGCGCTGGATCAGAGAGGCCATTGAGATCTGCAAGCGAGGCATAAAAACCATGAACAGAGACAAGGGAGCCTTCATCCTCTCTACCACCTGGAGCAGCATCTTGGCGGAGTGAACGGACAGCGGGGGGCGTGACTTGCCTTCATTCTTGTGACAGGTAAGTCACGCCCTCATGGAACATCAGCTGATAAAGACGGGCCACAAGACACCATCATGTGACACTCTGAAGAAGGCGAAAGACTTTCGTATTGTGACATCCTCAAGGCCTAAACACTCATCCGATCAAAAATAAGTTGGCAGCCGTCTTCAGGGCCTGAATATCCTCAAATGTGAAAAATTTCGAGAAGATGGATCATCTGAATCATTTTGCAGGAACTTTTGTTGCCACGGAGAATAATCAGACTCTGCGGCACCGTAATAGCCACGCCCTTCGAAGGAAAGTCACAAAAATAGGGATAGAGTAAGATCAATGTCTTGAGTCTTTTCTAGCCAATTTTCAATCGGATTCGTTAAAAGGGCACCGTGCAGGACGTCAAAATGTAAAAAATGATATTGATTGGCGCAAGGTGTATAACAGAATATAAACATATAGATGTCTTCAGGTACCGACTCTTGATGTACATGTGAAGTTTTGGATTTTTAGCAGCATGTGCAAGAGAGTTATTAAGCATTTTGTCCATTGCGGCGAAGGAAATCTTAAGTGAAAACTTCGAAGCCCCGCCCCCGTCATATAGTATTTCGGAAACAAAAAATTTTAGCCCCAGTGTTTGTCCCAGGTCTTAAGATGCTACAGACAGAATTTTAAGGCAATCAGATGAAGCCTTTAGGATCAGGGTGCAAAAGAATGACCCCTGTAAACATGCAAAAAAGGGCAAAAGTCGGACTTTCAAAAATTCATAACTCACTTCCTGTTCATATTAGACGTTAAAATATCAAATTTTTCGCCATGCCCGATGAGACTGCCAAGTTTGGTGAATTTTTGTGCATGTTTCGGGGGTCAAAAATGCAATCGAACAATCGGAAAAATAATAATAATAATAATTTCTACAAAAACAACAGGGACTTCGCAGCGGTCGCTGCTCAGGCCCTAATAATAATAATAATAATAAAAGTATTAATATTTTCTACAAAAACAATAGGGACCTCGCAGCCGTCGCAGCTCGGGCCCTAATAACAATTTCTAGAAAAACAATAGGGACCTCGCAGCGGTCACTGCTCGGGCCCTAATAATAATAATAATAATAATTTCCACAAAAACAATGGGGACCTCGTAGCGGTCGCTGCTCGGGCCCTAATAATAATTTCTACATAAACAATAGGGACCTCGCCGCGGTCGCTGCTCGGGCCCCAATAATAATTTCTACACAAAGTCCATTGTGGTGACCC
Organism: Idiotropiscis lumnitzeri; assembly: GCF_059441095.1. NCBI lineage: Eukaryota > Metazoa > Chordata > Actinopteri > Syngnathiformes > Syngnathidae > Idiotropiscis > Idiotropiscis lumnitzeri. The sequence continues at coordinate 232,479 of NW_028283708.1, forward strand.
GCCCCTTTTAAGTAAATTCAAAATGGCCGACTTCCTGTAAAACCTAGCTCATTGCTCCAAGAGACTTTTTTGTAGGTCTTGGTCTTATACATACAGTGAACCCTCGCTACTTCGCGGTTCACCTTTCGCGGGTTCAGTGCTTCGCGGGTATAAAAAATATTCGGGGGCATTGTAGTTTCGCCGAGCGCTGGAGCGGTTAGACGGCCGGCGTGCGCCGAAGAAGAGCGTGGGCGAAGAGGAGAGTGGACGAAGAAGAGCACGTTCCCCCGGACACGATCGGTGGCGACGTTTCGCGCGGTTCGGACCGTACCAGAGCTCCGGCCGGCGTGCGTGGCAGTTAAGCCGTAGAGGAGCACCTTCCCCGGGCACGGGCGGTGCCAAGCGGCCCCTAAGTTTAACCGAATGGAAGCTCCGGAGGAGGAGGGCATGCTCGCGTCACAGTAAGCCGAAGAGGAGCACCTTCCCCGGGCACGGGCGGTTCCAAGCGGCCCCTAAGTTTAACCAAATGGAAGCTCCGGAGGAGGAGGGCATGCTCGCGTTACAGTAAGCCGAAGAGGAGCACCTTCGCCGGGCACGGGCGGTTCCAAGCGGCCCCTAAGTTTAACCGAATGGAAGCTCCGGAGGAGGCGGGCATGCTCGCGTCACAGTAAGCCGAAGAGGAGCACCTTCCCCGGGCACGGGCGGTGCCAAGCGGCCCCTAAGTTTAACCGAATGGAAGCTCCGGGGGAGGAGGGTGGGCGTGTGTCACAGTTAAGCCGAATTGGAGCACCTCTTCCGCCCGGGCACGAGCGGAGCGCGAAGCTGTCAGTTATGAATGAATAAATGAATAAATAAATAAATAAAGAATGGCACATTTCATTTCACAGGGCACACCAGACGGTGTACCAGCAGGTAAAAGTCTGAGTAATTAAATAAATACAAAAAGAATGGCTGGGGAATAAAAAAATAATACGTTTTAATAATAATTTGTTTTTTTTGTTATAACATGAATTTCACTCTCTCTCTCCCCGTATATATATATATATATATATATATATATATATATATATATATATATATATATTTATATATTTATTATATATATTGTATTTTTTTTTTAAGCATTTTTGAAGGTGCGCCGCTACTTCGCGGATTTTCAGTTTTCGCGGGTGGTCTCGGTCCCCATTAACCGCGATAACCGAGGGTTCACTGGGGTTCACTGTACTCCATAAAATTTACAAAAAGCGAGGTGAAACACTCAACCAGGGCTGCTCTGCATGTTGTGCTGGGCCACCTGGAACAACAGCGGAGCTATGCAAGGATGCTCTTTGTGGACTACAGCTCGGCATTCAACACGATCATCCCAGACATCCTCGTCGCCAAACTGGACACTCTCGGCCTCCCTGCCCTCACACGCATCTGGATTAAGGACTTTCTGACCAACAGACCCCAGACTGTGTTGCTCGGCCCCTACACGTCCTCCACCCTCATGCTGAGCACCGGTTCCCCCCAAGGATGCGTGCTGAGCCCTCTCCTGTACGCCCTCTACACCTACGACTGCAGCCCGGCCCACGGCAACAACACCATCGTCAAGTTTGCTGACGACACGACAGTGGTCGGTCTGATCTCGGAAGGTGACGAGACAGCCTACAGAGAGGAGGTAGGGAGACTGACAACTTGGTGCAAGGACAACAGACTGCACCTTAACTCTGCTAAAACAAAGGAGATTGTCGTCGACTTCAGGAGGAACAAGACGCTGCCGCCCCCCCTCTGCATCGAAGGCGTGTGTGTGGAGAGGGTCCACACGTTCAAGTTCCTGGGAGTACAGATCTCTGATGACCTTTCTTGGAGTCACAACACCACAGCAGTGGTAAAGAAGGTCCGCCAACGTCTGCACTTCCTGAGAGTCCTCAGGAAATTCAACCTGGACAGGAAGCTGCTGCTGGCCTTCTACCACTCGTCCATCGAGAGCCTGCTGACGTACTGTGTCTCCACCTGGTACAGCGGCTGCACTGAGGCGGACAGAGTGAGGCTCCAGAGGACAGTCAAAACAGCGCAAAGGATTATTGGCTGCCCTCTCCCCTCGCTGTCGGACATCTACACCGCCCGGTGCCTCAGAAGGGCTCTCAACATCGTCAAAGACAATACCCACCCAAACTCACACCTGTTCGACCTGTTGCCCTCTGGCAGGCGCTACAGATGCATCAAATCAAGGACCAATAGACTGAGAAACAGTTTCTTCCGAGAGCCATCTCCATACTGAACTCTCACACACACACGAGACCACCCTAACCTTGCAAAACAGCATTGTGATGTGTTTCTATATGCCCTATTCAGTACTGAATTCCATTGCACTGTCTTATTTATTTATCTAATTTATATATTGTCTGTATTATTGTTGTATTGCACTGGAGAGGGGAGCCCTCTAATCTCGTTGCACACTTGAGTACAATGACAATAAAGGGATTTCTATTTCTATTCTATTCTTTTTTTAACTTTTCTCGAGGGCCATGGCGAGCCATTTCAAAAAAGCTGCACAACTAACGTATAAAATATTGATAAATTTGCTCTGCCTGATGTGTGTGTAAAGTTTCACGAGTTGTCGTTCATATTTAGAACCTCATAATCAGCGTTGTTTTATTGCCGAACAGTGCAATGCCACTCCCACAACTTTTCACGAAAAAGGATGAATTTCGTATTGTGACATCCTCATGGCCGAAACAGTCATCCGAGCATATATGAGGGCGACCTTGTTGAGTTGCACGGAGAAAAACATCCAAGAAAATAACTTGTATTAGCTTTTACCAGTTGGTGGTGCTACTACTACGATGAAAAATAAGTTGGTAGATGTCTTCAGGGCTGAAGTATCCTCAAATGTGTACAACTTTGAGAAGATAGGATCATCTGAGTCATGTTGCCGGAGCTTTTGTTGCCACAAAGTACAATCGGATTTTTCAGCACCGTAATAGCCACGCCTTTTGCCAAAACGTCACAAAATTCGGCACAGAGTAAGATCATTGTCTTGAGTCTTTTCTGACTAATTTTCAGTCGGATTCGTCAAAAGGGCACCGTGCAGTACGTGAAAATTAAAATAAAAACAAATTTTTTATTCCACTTGGCGGCGCTGTGTGTATAACAAAATAATAACATTAAGATGTCTTCAGGTCGGGACATTTTATTTACAGGTGAAGGTTTGGATTTTTAGGAGCATGTGCAGGGGAGTTATTAAGCATTCATTTATTTGTATTAGGTTCATTTTGTCTTCTTATTATTGATATTTGACAGATTCATTAAAAGCAGACAATTATGTTTTAGGTTAATTTTTTACCTGACATGTTTCGGCGAGTCTTTCGCCTTCTTCAGAGTGTCGCATGATGGTGTCTTGAGACCCGTCTTTATCAGCTGATGTTCCATGAGGGTGTGAATTACCTGTCAAAAAAATGAAAAATCATAGCAGTAAAAGAACAAGCACAACATGAACATTACAAATCAGCAATCACTGACCACTGCAAAAGGGAAAACCACATCATGGACCGGGAGAAGGGCAGGGTCATCCGCACCGAAGAGAACAAACAACAGCGCTGGATCAGAGAGGCCATTGAGATCTGCAAGCGAGGCATAAAAACCATGAACAGAGACAAGGGAGCCTTCATCCTCTCTACCACCTGGAGCAGCATCTTGGCGGAGTGAACGGACAGCGGGGGGCGTGACTTGCCTTCATTCTTGTGACAGGTAAGTCACGCCCTCATGGAACATCAGCTGATAAAGACGGGTCACAAGACACCATCATGTGACACTCTGAAGAAGGCGAAAGACTTTCGTATTGTGACATCCTCAAGGCCTAAACACTCATCCGAGCAAATATAAGGTAGATTTTGTTAACCTGCCCGGAGAAAAACATCAACGAAAATAATTTGTATTTGTTTTAACCAGTTGGTGGCGCTACCACTGCGATCAAAAATAAGTTGGCAGCCGTCTTCAGGGCCTGAATATCCTCAAATGTGAAAAATTTCGAGAAGGTGGATCATCTGAATCATTTTGCAGGAACTTTTGTTGCCACGGAGAATAATCAGACTCTGCGGCACCGCAATAGCCACGCCCTTCGAAGGAAAGTCACAAAAATAGGGATAGAGTAAGATCAATGTCTTGAGTCTTTTCTAGCCAATTTTCAATCGGATTCGTTAAAAGGGCACCGTGCAGTACGTCAAAATGTAAAAAATGATATTGATTGGCGCAAGGTGTATAACAGAATATAAACATATAGATGTCTTCAGGTACCGACTCTTTATGTATATGTGAAGTTTTGGATTTTTAGCAGCATGTGCAGGAGAGTTATTAAGCATTTTGTCCATTGCGGCGAAGGAAATCTTAAGTGAAAACTTTGAAGCCCCGCCCCCGTCATATAGTATTTCGGAAACAAAAGATTTTAGCCCCAGTGTTTGTCCCAGGTCTTAAGATGCTACAGACAGAATTTTAAGGCAATCAGATGAAGCCTTTAGGATCAGGGTGCAAAAGAATGACCCCTGTAAACATGCAAAAAAGGGCAAAAGTCGGACTTTCAAAAATTCATAACTCACTTCCTGTTCATATTAGACGTTAAAATATCAAATTTCTCGCCATGCCCGATGAGACTGCCAAGTTTGGTGAGTTTTTGTGCATGTTTCGGGGGTCAAAAATGCAATCGTACAATCGGAAAAATAATAATAATAATAATTTCTACAAAAACAACAGGGACTTCGCAGCGGTCGCTGCTCAGGCCCTAATAATAATAATAATAATAATAATAAAAGTAATAATATTTTCTACAAAAACAATAGGGACCTCGCAGCCGTCGTAGCTCGGGCCCTAATAACAATTTCTAGAAAAACAATAGGGACCTCGCAGCGGTCACTGCTCGGGCCCTAATAATAATAATAATAATAAAAATTTCCACAAAAACAATGGGGACCTCGTAGCGGTCGCTGCTCGGGCCCTAATAATAATTTCTACATAAACAATAGGGACCTCGCCGCAGTCGCGGCTCGGGCCCCAATAATAATTTCTACACAAAGTCCATTGTGGTGACCCGCCCCCTTTTAATAAATTCAAAATGGCCGACTTCCTGTAAAACCTAGCTCATTGCTCCAAGAGACTTTTTTGTAGGTCTTGGTCTTATACATACAGTGAACCCTCGCTACTTCGCGGTTCACCTTTCGCGGGTTCAGTGCTTCGCGGGTATAAAAAATATTCGGGGGCATTGTAGTTTCGCCGAGCGGCACGACGGGGCGCTGGAGCGGTTAGACGGCCGGCGTGCGCCGAAGAAGAGCGTGGGCGAAGAGAAGAGTGGACGAAGAAGAGCACGTTCCCCCGGACACGATCGGTGGCGACGTTTCGCGCGGTTCGGACCGTACCAGAGCTCCGGCCGGCGTGCGTGGCAGTTAAGCCGTAGAGGAGCACCTTCCCCGGGCACGGGCGGTGCCAAGCGGCCCCTAAGTTTAACCGAATGGAAGCTCCGGAGGAGGAGGGCATGCTCGCGTCACAGTAAGCCGAAGAGGAGCACCTTCCCCGGGCACGGGCGGTTCCAAGCGGCCCCTAAGTTTAACCGAATGGAAGCTCCGGAGGAGGAGGGCATGCTCGCGACACAGTAAGCCGAAGAGGAGCACCTTCCCCGGGCACGGGCGGTGCCAAGCGGCCCCTAAGTTTAACCGAATGGAAGCTCCGGGGGAGGAGGGTGGGCGTGTGTCACAGTTAAGCCGAATTGGAGCACCTCTTCCGCCCGGGCACGAGCGGAGCGCGAAGCTGTCAGTTATGAATGAATAAATGAATAAATAAATAAATAAATAAAGAATGGCACCTTTCATTTCACAGGGCACACCAGACGGCGTACCAGCAGGTAAAAGTCTGAGTAATTAAATAAATACAAAAAGAATGGCTTGGGAATAAAAAAATAATACGTTTTAATAATAATTTGTTTTTTTTGTTATAACATGAATTTCACTCTCTCTCTCCCCGTATATATATATATATATTTATATATTTATTATATATATTGTATTTTTTTTTAAGCATTTTTGAAGGTGCGCCGCTACTTCGCGGATTTTCAGTTTTCGCGGGTGGTCTCGGTCCCCATTAACCGCGATAACCGAGGGTTCACTGTACTCCATAAAATTTACAAAAAGCGAGGTGAAACACTCAACCAGGGCTGCTCTGCATGTTGTGCTGGGCCACCTGGAACAACAGCGGAGCTATGCAAGGATGCTCTTTGTGGACTTCAGCTCGGCATTCAACACGATCATCCCAGACATCCTCGTCGCCAAACTGGACACTCTCGGCCTCCCTGCCCTCACACGCATCTGGATTAAGGACTTTCTGACCAACAGACCCCAGACTGTGTTGCTCGGCCCCTACACGTCCTCCACCCTCATGCTGAGCACCGGTTCCCCCCAAGGATGCGTGCTGAGCCCTCTCCTGTACGCCCTCTACACCTACGACTGCAGCCCGGCCCACGGCAACAACACCATCGTCAAGTTTGCTGACGACACGACAGTGGTCGGTCTGATCTCGGAAGGTGACGAGACAGCCTATAGAGAGGAGGTAGGGAGACTGACAACTTGGTGCAAGGACAACAGACTGCACCTTAACTCTGCTAAAACAAAGGAGATTGTCGTCGACTTCAGGAGGAACAAGACGCTGCCGCCCCCCCTCTGCATCGAAGGCGTGTGTGTGGAGAGGGTCCACACGTTCAAGTTCCTGGGAGTACAGATCTCCGATGACCTTTCTTGGAGTCACAACACCACAGCAGTGGTAAAGAAGGTCCGCCAACGTCTGCACTTCCTGAGAGTCCTCAGGAAATTCAACCTGGACAGGAAGCTGCTGCTGGCCTTCTACCACTCGTCCATCGAGAGCCTGCTGACGTACTGTGTCTCCACCTGGTACAGCGGCTGCACTGAGGCGGACAGAGTGAGGCTCCAGAGGACAGTCAAAACAGCGCAAAGGATTATTGGCTGCCCTCTCCCCTCGCTGTCGGACATCTACACCGCCCGGTGCCTCAGAAGGGCTCTCAACATCGTCAAAGACAATACCCACCCAAACTCACACCTGTTCGACCTGTTGCCCTCTGGCAGGCGCTACAGATGCATCAAATCAAGGACCAATAGACTGAGAAACAGTTTCTTTCCGAGAGCCATCTCCATACTGAACTCTCACACACACACGAGACCACCCTAACCTTGCAAAACAGCATTGTGATGTGTTTCTATATGCCCTATTCAGTACTGAATTCCATTGCACTGTCTTATTTATTTATCTAATTTATATATTGTCTGTATTATTGTTGTATTGCACTGGAGAGGGGAGCCCTCTAATCTCGTTGCACACTTGAGTACAATGACAATAAAGGGATTTCTATTTCTATTCTATTCTTTTTTTAACTTTTCTCGAGGGCCATGGCGAGCCATTTCAAAAAAGCTGCACAACTAACGTATAAAATATTGATAAATTTGCTCTGCCTGATGTGTGTGTAAAGTTTCACGAGTTGTCGTTCATATTTAGAACCTCATAATCAGCGTTTTTTTATTGCCGAACAGTGCAATGCCACTCCCACAACTTTTCACGAAAAAGGATGAATTTCGTATTGTGACATCCTCATGGCCGAAACAGTCATCCGAGCATATATGAGGGCGACCTTGTTGAGTTGCACGGAGAAAAACATCCAAGAAAATAACTTGTATTAGCTTTTACCAGTTGGTGGCGCTACTACTACGATGAAAAATAAGTTGGTAGATGTCTTCAGGGCTGAAGTATCCTCAAATGTGTACAACTTCGAGAAGATAGGATCATCTGAGTCATGTTGCCGGAGCTTTTGTTGCCACAAAGTACAATCGGATTTTTCAGCACCGTAATAGCCACGCCTTTTGCCAAAACGTCACAAAATTCGGCACAGAGTAAGATCATTGTCTTGAGTCTTTTCTGACTAATTTTCAGTCGGATTCGTCAAAAGGGCACCGTGCAGTACGTGAAAATTAAAATAAAAACAAATTTTTGATTCCACTTGGCGGCGCTGTGTGTATAACAAAATAATAACATTAAGATGTCTTCAGGTCGGGACGTTTTATTTACAGGTGAAGGTTTGGATTTTTAGGAGCATGTGCAGGGGCGTTATTAAGCATTCATTTATTTGTATTAGGTTCATTTTGTCTTCTTATTATTGATATTTGACTGATTCATTAAAAGCAGACAATTATGTTTTAGGTTAATTTTTTACCTGACATGTTTCGGCGAGTCTTTCGCCTTCTTCAGAGTGTCGCATGATGGTGTCTTGAGACCCGTCTTTATCAGCTGATGTTCCATGAGGGTGTGACTTACCTGTCAAAAAAATGAAAAATCAGAGCAGTAAAAGAACAAGCACAACATGAACATTACAAATCAGCAATCACTGACCACTGCAAAAGGGAAAACCACATCATGGACCGGGAGAAGGGCAGGGTCATCCGCACCGAAGAGAACAAACAACAGCGCTGGATCAGAGAGGCCATTGAGATCTGCAAGCGAGGCATAAAAACCATGAACAGAGACAAGGGAGCCTTCATCCTCTCTACCACCTGGAGCAGCATCTTGGCGGAGTGAACGGACAGCGGGGGGCGTGACTTGCCTTCATTCTTGTGACAGGTAAGTCACGCCCTCATGGAACATCAGCTGATAAAGACGGGCCACAAGACACCATCATGTGACACTCTGAAGAAGGCGAAAGACTTTCGTATTGTGACATCCTCAAGGCCTAAACACTCATCCGATCAAAAATAAGTTGGCAGCCGTCTTCAGGGCCTGAATATCCTCAAATGTGAAAAATTTCGAGAAGATGGATCATCTGAATCATTTTGCAGGAACTTTTGTTGCCACGGAGAATAATCAGACTCTGCGGCACCGTAATAGCCACGCCCTTCGAAGGAAAGTCACAAAAATAGGGAAAGAGTAAGATCAATGTCTTGAGTCTTTTCTAGCCAATTTTCAATCGGATTCGTTAAAAGGGCACCGTGCAGGACGTCAAAATGTAAAAAATGATATTGATTGGCGCAAGGTGTATAACAGAATATAAACATATAGATGTCTTCAGGTACCGACTCTTGATGTACATGTGAAGTTTTGGATTTTTAGCAGCATGTGCAAGAGAGTTATTAAGCATTTTGTCCATTGCGGCGAAGGAAATCTTAAGTGAAAACTTCGAAGCCCCGCCCCCGTCATATAGTATTTCGGAAACAAAAAATTTTAGCCCCAGTGTTTGTCCCAGGTCTTAAGATGCTACAGACAGAATTTTAAGGCAATCAGATGAAGCCTTTAGGATCAGGGTGCAAAAGAATGACCCCTGTAAACATGCAAAAAAGGGCAAAAGTCGGACTTTCAAAAATTCATAACTCACTTCCTTTTCATATTAGACGTTAAAATATCAAATTTTTCGCCATGCCCGATGAGACTGCCAAGTTTGGTGAATTTTTGTGCATGTTTCGGGGGTCAAAAATGCAATCGAACAATCGGAAAAATAATAATAATAATAATTTCTACAAAAACAACAGGGACTTCGCAGCGGTCGCTGCTCAGGCCCTAATAATAATAATAATAATAATAATAAAAGTATTAATATTTTCTACAAAAACAATAGGGACCTCGCAGCCGTCGCAGCTCGGGCCCTAATAACAATTTTTAGAAAAACAATAGGGACCTCGCAGCGGTCACTGCTCGGGCCCTAATAATAATAATAATAATAATTTCCACAAAAACAATGGGGACCTCGTAGCGGTCGCTGCTCGGGCCCTAATAATAATTTCTACATAAACAATAGGGACCTCGCCGCGGTCGCTGCTCGGGCCCCAATAATAATTTCTACACAAAGTCCATTGTGGTGACCCGCCCCTTTTAAGTAAATTCAAAATGGCCGACTTCCTGTAAAACCTAGCTCATTGCTCCAAGAGACTTTTTTTGTAGGTCTTGGTCTTATACATACAGTGAACCCTCGCTACTTCGCGGTTCACCTTTCGCGGGTTCAGTGCTTCGCGGGTATAAAAAATATTTGGGGGCATTGTAGTTTCGCCGAGCGGCACGACGGGCGCTGGAGCGGTTAGACGGCCGGCGTGCGCCGAAGAAGAGCGTGGGCGAAGAGGAGAGTGGACGAAGAAGAGCACGTTCTCCCGGACACGATCGGTGGCGACGTTTCGCGCGGTTCGGACCGTACCAGAGCTCCGGCCGGCGTGCGTGGCAGTTAAGCCGTAGAGGAGCACCTTCCCCGGGCACGGGCGGTGCCAAGCGGCCCCTAAGTTTAACCGAATGGAAGCTCCGGAGGAGGAGGGCATGCTCGCGTCACAGTAAGCCGAAGAGGAGCACCTTCCCCGGGCACGGGCGGTTCCAAGCGGCCCCTAAGTTTAACCAAATGGAAGCTCCGGAGGAGGAGGGCATGCTCGCGTCACAGTAAGCCGAAGAGGAGCACCTTCGCCGGGCACGGGCGGTTCCAAGCGGCCCCTAAGTTTAACCGAATGGAAGCTCCGGAGGAGGCGGGCATGCTCGCGTCACAGTAAGCCGAAGAGGAGCACCTTCCCCGGGCACGGGCGGTGCCAAGCGGCCCCTAAGTTTAACCGAATGGAAGCTCCGGGGGAGGAGGGCGGGCGTGTGTCACAGTTAAGCCGAATTGGAACACCTCTTCCGCCCGGGCACGAACGGAGCGCGAAGCTGTCAGTTATGAATGAATAAATGAATAAATAAATAAATAAATAAAGAATGCCACCTTTCATTTCACAGGGCACACCGGACGGCGTACCAGCAGGTAATAGTCGGAGTAATTAAATAAATACAAAAAGAATGGCTGGGGAATAAAAAAATAATACGTTTTAATAATAATTTGTTTTTTTTGTTATAACATGAATTTCACTCTCTCTCTCTCTCTGTATATATATATATATATATATCTATATATATATATATATATATTTATTATATATATTGTATTTTTTTTTAAGCATTTTTGAAGGTGCGCCGCTACTTTGCGGATTTTCAGTTTCCGCGGGTGGTCTCGGTCCCCATTAACCGCGACAACCGAGGGTTCACTGTACTCCATAAAATTTACAAAAAGCGAGGTGAAACACTCAACCAGGGCTGCTTTTTTGAACATTTCTCGAGGGCCATGGCGAGCCATTTAAAAAAAGCTGCACAACTAACGTATAAAATATTGATAAATTTGCTCTGCCTGATGTGTGTGTCAAGTTTCACGAGTTGTCCTTCATATTTAGAACCTCATAATCAGCGTTGTTTTATTGCCGGACAGTGCAATGCCACTCCCACAACTTTTCACGAAAAAGGATGAATTTCGTATTGTGACATCCTCATGGACGAAACAGTCCTCCGAGCATATATGAGGGCGACCTTGTTGAGTTGCACGGAGAAAAACATCCAAGAAAATAACTTGTATTAGCTTTTACCAGTTGGTGGCGCTACTACTACGATGAAAAATAAGTTGGTAGATGTCTTCAGGGTTGAAGTATCCTCAAATGTGTACAACTTCGAGAAGATAGGATCATCTCAGTCATGTTGCCGGAGCTTTTGTTGCCACAAAGTACAATCGGACTTTTCAGCACCGTAATAGCCACGCCTTTTGCCAAAACGTCACAAAACTCGGCAGAGAGTAAGATCATTGTCTTGAGTCTTTTCTGACTAATTTTCAGTCGGATTCGTCAAAAGGGCACCGTGCAGTACGTGAAAATTAAAATAAAAACAAATTTTTTATTCCACTTGGCGGCGCTGTGTGTATAACAAAATAATAACATTAAGATGTCTTCAGGTCGGGACATTTTATTTACAGGTGAAGGTTTGGATTTTTAGGAGCATGTGCAGGGGAGTTATTAAGCATTCATTTATTTGTATTAGGTTCATTTTGTCTTCTTATTATTGATATTTGACAGATTCATTAAAAGCAGACAATTATGTTTTAGGTAAATTTTTTACCTGACATGTTTCGGCGAGTCTTTCACCTTCTTCAGAGTGTCGCATGATGGTGTCTTGAGACCCGTCTTTATCAGCTGATGTTCCATGAGGGTGTGAATTACCTGTCAAAAAAATGAAAAATCATAGCAGTAAAAGAACAAGCACAACATGAACATTACAAATCAGCAATCACTGACCACTGCAAAAGGGAAAACCACATCATGGACCGGGAGAAGGGCAGGGTCATCCGCACCGAAGAGAACAAACAACAGCGCTGGATCAGAGAGGCCATTGAGATCTGCAAGCGAGGCATAAAAACCATGAACAGAGACAAGGGAGCCTTCATCCTCTCTACCACCTGGAGCAGCATCTTGGCGGAGTGAACGGACAGCGGGGGGCGTGACTTGCCTTCATTCTTGTGACAGGTAAGTCACGCCCTCATGGAACATCAGCTGATAAAGACGGGTCACAAGACACCATCATGTGACACTCTGAAGAAGGCGAAAGACTTTCGTATTGTGACATCCTCAAGGCCTAAACACTCATCCGAGCAAATATAAGGTAGATTTTGTTAACCTGCCCGGAGAAAAACATCAACGAAAATAATTTGTATTTGTTTTAACCAGTTGGTGGCGCTACCACTGCGATCAAAAATAAGTTGGCAGCCGTCTTCAGGGCCTGAATATCCTCAAATGTGAAAAATTTCGAGAAGATGGATCATCTGAATCATTTTGCAGGAACTTTTGTTGCCACGGAGAATAATCAGACTGTGCGGCACTGCAATAGCCACGCCCTTCGAAGGAAAGTCACAAAAATAGGGATAGAGTAAGATCAATGTCTTGAGTCTTTTCTAGCCAATTTTCAATCGGATTCGTTAAAAGGGCACCGTGCAGTACGTCAAAATGTAAAAAATGATATTGATTGGCGCAAGGTGTATAACAGAATATAAACATATAGATGTCTTCAGGTACCGACTCTTTATGTATATGTGAAGTTTTGGATTTTTAGCAGCATGTGCAGGAGAGTTATTAAGCATTTTGTCCATTGCGGCGAAGGAAATCTTAAGTGAAAACTTTGAAGCCCCGCCCCCGTCATATAGTATTTCGGAAACAAAAGATTTTAGCCCCAGTGTTTGTCCCAGGTCTTAAGATGCTACAGACAGAATTTTAAGGCAATCAGATGAAGCCTTTAGGATCAGGGTGCAAAAGAATGACCCCTGTAAACATGCAAAAAAGGGCAAAAGTCGGACTTTCAAAAATTCATAACTCACTTCCTGTTCATATTAGACGTTAAAATATCAAATTTCTCGCCATGCCCGATGAGACTGCCAAGTTTGGTGAGTTTTTGTGCATGTTTCGGGGGTCAAAAATGCAATCGTACAATCGGAAAAATAATAATAATAATAATTTCTACAAAAACAACAGGGACTTCGCAGCGGTCGCTGCTCAGGCCCTAATAATAATAATAATAATAATATTTTCTACAAAAACAATAGGGACCTCGCAGCCGTCGTAGCTCGGGCCCTAATAACAATTTCTAGAAAAACAATAGGGACCTCGCAGCGGTCACTGCTCGGGCCCTAATAATAATAATAATAATAAAAATTTCCACAAAAACAATGGGGACCTCGTAGCGGTCGCTGCTCGGGCCCTAATAATAATTTCTACATAAACAATAGGGACCTCGCCGCGGTCGCTGCTCGGGCCCCAATAATAATTTCTACACAAAGTCCATTGTGGTGACCCGCCCCCTTTTAATAAATTCAAAATGGCCGACTTCCTGTAAAACCGAGCTCATTGCTCCAAGAGACTTTTTTGTAGGTCTTGGTCTTATACATACAGTGAACCCTCGCTACTTCGCGGTTCACCTTTCGCGGGTTCAGTGCTTCGCGGGTATAAAAAATATTCGGGGGCATTGTAGTTTCGCCGAGCGGCACGACGGGGCGCTGGAGCGGTTAGACGGCCGGCGTGCGCCGAAGAAGAGCGTGGGCGAAGAGAAGAGTGGACGAAGAAGAGCACGTTCCCCCGGACACGATCGGTGGCGACGTTTCGCGCGGTTCGGACCGTACCAGAGCTCCGGCCGGCGTGCGTGGCAGTTAAGCCGTAGAGGAGCACCTTCCCCGGGCGCGGGCGGTGCCAAGCGGCCCCTAAGTTTAACCGAATGGAAGCTCCGGAGGAGGAGGGCATGCTCGCGTCACAGTAAGCCGAAGAGGAGCACCTTCCCCGGGCACGGGCGGTTCCAAGCGGCCCCTAAGTTTAACCGAATGGAAGCTCCGGAGGAGGAGGGCATGCTCGCGACACAGTAAGCCGAAGAGGAGCACCTTTCCCGGGCACGGGCGGTGCCAAGCGGCCCCTAAGTTTAACCGAATGGAAGCTCCGGGGGAGGAGGACGGGCGTGTGTCACAGTTAAGCCAAATTGGAGCACCTCTTCCGCCCGGGCACGAGCGGAGCGCGAAGCTGTCAGTTATGAATGAATAAATGAATAAATAAATAAATAAATAAAGAATGGCACATTTCATTTCACAGGGCACACCAGACGGCGTACCAGCAGGTAAAAGTCTGAGTAATTAAATAAATACAAAAAGAATGGCTGGGGAATAAAAAAATAATACGTTTTAATAATAATTTGTTTTTTTTGTTATAACATGAATTTCACTCTCTCTCTCCCCGTATATATATATATATATATATATATATATATATATATATATTTTCTTTTAAGCATTTTTGAAGGTGCGCCGCTACTTCGCGGATTTTCAGTTTCCGCGGGTGGTCTCGGTCCCCATTAACCGCGATAACCGAGGGTTCACTGTACTCCATAAAATTTACAAAAAGCGAGGTGAAACACTCAACCAGGGCTGCTTTTTTGAACATTTCTCGAGCGCCATGGCGAGCCATTTCAAAAAAGCTGCACAACTAACGTATAAAATATTGATAAATTTGCTCTGCCTGATGTGTGTGTCAAGTTTCACGAGTTGTCGTTCATATTTAGAACCTCATAATCAGCGTTGTTTTATTGCCAAACAGTGCAATGCCACTCCCACAACTTTTCACGAAAAAGGATGAATTTCGTATTGTGACATCCTCATGGCCGAAACAGTCCTCCGAGCATATATGAGGGTGACCTTGTTGAGTTGCACGGAGAAAAACATCCAAGAAAATAACTTGTATTAGCTTTTACCAGTTGGTGGCGCTACTACTACGATGAAAAATAAGTTGGTAGATGTCTTCAGGGCTGAAGTATCCTCAAATGTGTACAACTTCGAGAAGATAGGATCATCTGAGTCATGTTGCCGGAGCTTTTGTTGCCACAAAGTACAATCGGACTTTTCAGCACCGTAATAGCCACGCCTTTTGCCAAAACGTCACAAAACTCTGAAAAAGCTGAGTGAGCCTCAAACCAGACATACACATTCACTGACAAATATCCTGTGACACCAGATATATTAGAAGTCTTGTCTAATCAGCACACGTCTATCTAACTGCAATTTTAACATCTCGAGACACGACAGGATGAGTACACGATACGCATACCTCCATTTCTGAGTCTGTAAAGCCTGGAGGAGGCTGCTTCGATGTTTTAGTAGCATCATAAATTTATTGAATTAATTATATTTGAGGTTGGATTAGATTTTTACACATTTTAAGCCTTAGCCACCCAAAACAAAACATAAGCTCATGAATGAAATAAAACTAATTAATTTCGCCCATGCCAATTAATCTTCTGTAGACACGTGTTGTGACCAGTGTTGTTTTTGGCAGGCATTTTAGATTTTGTCCAAGTCATTTGGACAAAGTGCTGATTTGTTTACATCACATTTAGTCATCCCAATTCGTTATAGTTTTAGTCCAGTTTTAGTCAACGAAAACTAAAAAAAGGGTTTTAGTCCAGTTTTAATCGACGGAAACGCAAAAAAAGTTTTACCCTAGTTTTCGTCAATTTATTCACAAAGGTTTTAGTCCAAGCGGCACGGTGGCCCAACTGGTTAGCAGGATGGCCTCACGATATTGAGGTCGTAGGTACGATTCTGGCTCCGGCCTTCCTGCGTGGGTTTCCTCTGGGTAATTCGGTTTCCTCCCATATTCTTAAAACATGCATGGCAAGTTGCTTGGACACTCTAATTGCCCCTAGGCATGAGTGTGAGCGTGGATGGTTGTTCGTCTATGTATGCCCTGCGATTGGCTGGACACCAATTCAAGGGTGTACCTCGCCTACTGCCGAAGACAGCTGGGATCGGCTCCAACACCCCCCGCGACCCTAGTGAGGAGAAGCGGTACAGATAACGGATGGATGGATGGATGGGTTTAAGTCCATTTGAGTTAAAACAAGGCATTCAAGGTTTCCACCCAATAACAAAGACTTTTGGATGGACTACAAAGGATTCTTCATTACAAACAGAAAAAAGTGGCAACAGTGGAATCAATGCTCACTGCTCCAAAATAAGCAGAGAAGCAAAACATTTTGTTGGGCAACTGTTGTGGCTTTATTTCACTAAAAGCAACATAAAATAATTTATGAACCACATGCTAACAATTTTGTCTCGTCAACGAAAAAAATTCATGTACATCACGTCATGTTTTCGTCATAAAAGAACCTCGTTTAGCTTGTCATCGTCATTAAAAAAGGGGCGTTAACGAAGTATTTTCGTCATAGTCATCAGTGACGAAAACAACACTGGTTGTGACTGATATTTCAGTCCCAGGTTGTCTCCTGAACACCACCAATTGGGCAAGGGGGCGCAGGAAAGCCTGGGGTCTTCTATTTTTACAGTATAGAAAGGCTAAATATCAAATTGAAACAGTGTTTTATATCATGAATATACAGGGTTGGTGCTGGTTCTGGTAGGGAAACCACAACATAAAGATGTCCTTAATTAGTCCCACAATGGGGATATTTGCAATATGGCATATGATGGCCTAACAGGGCCACCGCCCAGAAAAGAGTAACGCAGAACTTTGTAATACTGTCACTCCCTGACCAGTTCGTTGTTCCTGAAGAGCCAAACTTTGACTCAGACCCACAAATTTGAATTACAGATAGTGGACAATGGAGAACTCCCCCAGTCAGTCAGCATGTTCAACTTCCATAGAAACCTCAACATACATTTATTAGATTGCCAAACTAATTGGAAACTACATCACCAGAACACCACAAGTGGGCTCTGTTATTGTACTTAAAGATGCATCTTACAAACCTGTGTTCTCCAAGGCCAGCTGGTCCATAGTCTTAAGTTATTTCTTCGCCAACATCAATGTCTCGGAGCGCAAACAGACAGAGGTGTGGTCTGTCCTCTGTTGTCTTCTTCTTCATTTTACAGTTGGGGTGCATGTGGTCATCATTAACCAGTCTTCCCAGACTGCCATCTTCTTGAGCGGCATCAACACTTAAAATAGATTTAAAAAAAAAAAAAAACAATTATTCAATCAATGTCAGAAATTAATCTTTGAGACAATCTTGTGTACACAAAACATAAAAATAGGAAATCCACAATTTTTAAATCTTCTAAATCAAATCATACAAGAAATTTCTATTGGAATCAGACCCTATTAACAGCTTGTCTTTGAGACTTCATGGTCTATATTTTCATTTGTACAGATTCAACGCATGAATAAAAGTAATTACCGTATTTTCGCAGTCATAAGCAAACAAAGCGCCCTGTCAGTCGATGCGTCCATTAAATGGACAAAGTACCACTCACGTCCATCAGCCCTTGTCATCAACGAGCTGTTGGAAGTGCATGTTAGCACACCCTGCTGGGCAAAGAGTGAGTTGTCCATGCTTACAATCGACCGTGACAAATACAC
Source organism: Idiotropiscis lumnitzeri (assembly GCF_059441095.1). Lineage (NCBI taxonomy): Eukaryota > Metazoa > Chordata > Actinopteri > Syngnathiformes > Syngnathidae > Idiotropiscis > Idiotropiscis lumnitzeri. The sequence continues at coordinate 250,205 of NW_028283708.1, forward strand.
CATCTGACTATAATGTTTGGGTGATGGTGTTGGAAAAAGCTGGACAAAGGGCAGCTGTCCACAATGTTTTAGTCTGTCTTATCATTTATGTTATTGCAAGCAAGAAACGTCCCAGGTTTAGACAACAGACAAAAAGTCCAAAGCATAACAGCACATCTCTTTAAACAGCCATGCAAATCTCTCTAAACAGCTATGGGATTGTGGGTCTCTGCTCCCAGAATGCATTGCTTGAATTAGCTAAGGCTGAGTGGCTTTTGTATTATTTTCATTTTTTTTGGGTATATTGATGGCATGAGAGATACATGTTTGTGTTAATCTTATTTCTATGTTTCATTGTTTGCTTGTATGATGAGTTTTTTATTTTTTGTGTGTGGTGAGCAGCCAAGTCCCTCCCCTGACGTTGCTTTGTAGGCTATTGCCAATGCACCTAATATTGGCCTGAGCCATTGTCAGCTATTGTCAATAGAGACTTGGCGTCTGCTGCAACAATGGGGTGATTGCTCATGTTATTGGGGCATAGTAGGCTGCTATCGGCTGTGTCAGTGTGGGCAGCTCTGCCAAGTTCATGCTATGCTAACAGCAGCTGTGCTATCGTCTTGTCAGGCGGTGCGTCCAGTATATGTTACAAAGACAGAAATAGCGGCCTCAACAGGTGTTGCGCCCTTTGACACGGCGCGTCTTTTGGGTGCGAAAATACGGTATACATTTTTGCTTAGAGAATGATTTTTCCCCTAACACTTATGGGATGAGTATGTGTTTATTTTTTTAAATAAAAACAAAAATAAGATAACATCTCAATCTTTGCCTCACCTCCAAGTTTTTTCTTGCCGGCGGAAGTCAAACAAAAAGACAGTGCCTCTTCCATCCATCTTCCTGCGTTGAGATTTATCAGAATCTATCAATTTTCCTCTGTACTCCATAATAAAGAATAAAGTCGTCTTTCCTGAAAGGGGCCTTGGTAAATACTCCTCGACCTAGTTAACAGGGAAATCAAGATAGCTTCGTCATATTTTTAAGCACACAAATAAGGAGTCATCATATTCATTTGGGCCACTATACTAATGTAGGGTGGTTTGAAACATTGCTTCTTGTGAGGGATAGAGCAGAGCCCTTCTTTATGATTTTAAAGGAACAGACCAGCCAAAATTCATTTTCCAGCATTGCATTAGCCAGTATGTATTAGGACTGAAAGTACAAATGTCAATGGCACCTGGTTACGTAAAAAAAAAACTTTAAGATTATTTAGTTTCATAACAATGACATACACTGTATACACAGTCATATTGGATCGCGTCACGTGATCTCTGTGACGTATAACGTGCTTTACACTAGACTATCAATATCGGACTTGTTCACCGGTCTATTGTGGTATAAAAATGCCGGAGGGCGTCATCAAGTACAGCCTTAATTTAGATAGAACTCCTACCATCAGGTTTCACGCTCACTGAAATAACTTGAAACTGACAAAAGAAAAGGTCAAGACACTCTTAATGTAAAATAACCACTTAAAAAACGATGTCAGCTTGGTTATCAGAAAACAATAATATATCTTAGCAAAAGCGTTAACATCATACCTTTAAATGAGTTTATATACTTCGCTTCTAACTCTGCAGTCTTGTCCAGACCCTTGACTGCATGTTCAATAGTATCCTGCTTTGGGGACTTCCTGCATCTCAGGGAAGGCATTGTTTATTCTATAAAGAAAAAAGACAGTTTTGTGTTGAGAATTATTAATACTATAGGCTAAATGGAGTTTTAACAATATCAGTGTAAGAAAAATAAATTATAAATTAAAAAAATATCAATCCCTCCATCCCAATTAACGATTTCAACCATAATAGTTTATATTGAAGTTTAAACAACAGACAGACAGATTTATGCAGTGTGACTACAAAAATCTTACCAAAATTGCATTCACAGTAACCTTTGCTTTAAGAATCATGTAATTAACCAGTGAACATCGTGTCTTACACAAAAATTAATGACAGAAATTATCATGGTACTTGCATTCTGTTGTTCTATAACAAAAGTGCAAGCTGTTAGCTCCGCAAAGCTAACGCAACAAGCTAGCGTCCCTCGTGCTCACATTCAATGCAAACCTGACCACCGGATGAAAATACGCGTCGGTTTAGTTCTTTAAATGAGTAAAAGCACCATGACGTTTTATAATTATTCAATGCTTAACTGGAGCTCGTCAATTATGTCGATGTAGGAGCACATGTTTGCTAGGCCAGTGTTGTAGGCCCACATCCATGGTGCTACTTTGTATAGTGTTTTCCACACAACTATCTCTAACCATGAACAAATGCACTCGAGGCATGTTTTGAATAAAAACAAACGAAAAACACTTACCTCTCCGTTTCAACAGCAGTTCGAACTTCGAAGTGGTGATATTCTCCAGCGTTAAGCACCTGCTCGAACTGCGAATAGGTCAAATTCAACAGCGTCTTTTTTCTGTCTTAATAAGGACGCGATGAGAGGAGGAGCGCTTGCCTTTTCGTCAGCACGCCCCGCGCGGGTGGTGCTGCTTTATCACTCTCTATCTGTGCCCGCCCGCCGGCATGTCGATAGAAAAATAATATTCCTTCAAACATTACTTTCATCTTCTTAACGTTTTGTAGTGAATTTAACAGGTTCACCACTTTTTTCAAATACACCAATGGAAAACAGGTCTTAATTGAGGAAACATACAAAGAGCGTCTCACAAACACCTTATGATGAGCAATGTAATTTGATCACGTTTTTTGTCACTGCCTGGACGTCGGTTCACTGGCCTGGTGGCAGTGGCTTGTAGACACTGTCACTGAGTGGGAACGGATCTCAAGGTGGGTCAAACTAACCCAAGCAGTGGATCGGTCCGTTTTTTAAATTTATTAATTTTTTTATTTTATGTATTTATTTATTATTTAATACAAGGGCTTCGGCTCACTACCAGTGGGCGGGACCAAAGAATTTGGGTTTCCTTTGAGCTAGGAGGCAGTCAAAGGCAGTCCAATCCCCGGCAACATAAAGCGCCTAGCTCTGGGGACATGGAATGTCATTTCTCTGGTAGGGAATGAACCCGAGCTGGTGTGTGACTAGACCAGTGGTTCTCAATTATTTCCTGTCATGCCCCCCCTACCAAGAAGAAAACAATTCGCACCCCCCCCACCACAATTTTTTTTTACATTTCGTACTAATGTACATGTTCTTTGCATATTAATGTTAGATTGTCAATAAAATATCTTACCTTAACAAAGCTAAATTGATAAAAAAAAATATCATTTTGAGAACGACTATTGTGAGGATCTCGAAACTCAGTACTCTGTGGTGCTAATATTGATGAGATGATAAATATGTTGAAGCCACAGAACAAAAAGATTAGATATTGTTTGGAAATTAATGACGTACATAACAAAGGAATATCAGCCTTGATTGGAGTACATTACTGCATTTAAATTTTTAATAAAAATGAAACAATTATTGATGTTATGACCACTATGAAGAATTTAAAAAAACAATATATAGGGATAATTATAGTTTTCATTTTGTTATGTTTAGTCTGTTCATGTTGCATTATTTTTATGACAAAGATGATGGTTAATCGTAGGTTTGTTGCCCAAATGTACCGTTACAACCTGATTAATGTTGAGAATGACGAACTCAAACTGGACACTAAAACGTAAAAACACATGGACTTCTTGCCCCTGTCCACACACGTGCACACACACACACACCATACACGAAGATCCGGGAGGTAAGGACGGCTGTCCTCTCCTACAACGAGGCAAGGGCCTCCACCAAGTCACCCCAGGGACAAGTTTTATTCCCTGATGGTCATCAAATTATGAGGATCTCATTCTACGCCGGAAGGGAGGAGGGGAATTTTTCCCTAATGTGAGGTTTTCGCTCCTCCACTGATGATCACACTGTTGTATGATTTCATTATGATGATCTGTCTTAAAGCCGTAAGGACATGATTTTTAAATCCACAACAGGGGGGAAATGTAAGATGGGCTGAGGATAGGTAATCAGTTTGTGTATTCATAATCATGTTTTTATACACTCATTAATGTTTAACACACACAGAGACACTTACTTGTTATTTTAACACACACACACACAGACACCCCATCCTGAAGATGTGTTTAGTTAAACTGACCTTGGGTTATGATTTTCTGCCTGCTGGAGTCCCTGGTGATTAGTTATTGATGCTTTAGTTAAACTGACCTTTATACCGTGAGTTATTGATGTTTTCTGTCTCTTGGTGATTAGTTGTTGATGCTTTTCTGTCTTCTGGTGATTAGTTATTGATGAGTTAGTTTCAATAAAAAGGCAGAACGGAGGGTGAGAGTCAGAGGGTGTGCGGGATTGAACTGGCAAGACGGCTGTTTCGCCTCCTGGCTCCCTCTCCCATTCTGAATGGCACAAAACGAAAACTTTAGTAAGTTATTTCAGTCTAAAAAAGGCGTCAGGGCATTTTTAAACCGGACAGTAAGTCGTCACTGTCTTGGTTCCTTTTTGTGCCTTGACCCATCCCGGAATTATTGAAAGGATGCAGTCCTATTTACAGGCCCCAGTGACACCCCAGGTTTCTGTTGTTTGTACGAGGGCGCTTAATAGGTACTGCTATTCACAATCGTCTTAGGCTGTTTCTTTGCAGAAGTTTATGGACAATGTGTAGTGCTGTAGGATGCAGTCTAGAGCATTCTTGACATTGAAGCTTTTGTTTCCAGCAACTGCTAATGCGACCGTGCATCAAACATGCAAAACACAGACCCTTGCTCCTCAAGAAGTCAATCTTATCCTTGTGATGCTTTCTCCTAAATTCCTTACAAATTGTGAGACTGTTGCTCTCCATTACAATTAGCACATGGTTTGGCAATAGCATCCACTGAAACAGGTTCTGCCTTTGGCGTGGTGGTTTTGTTGTTTTCCATCTTGGCGGGCACAATGACTGTTGTGAAGACTTTCTTTGATTTTGGTGTTTCTGTGTGTTGTGATTTTGTTTTCTGTTTTATAGAATCTTTCGTGCTTGTCAACAAAGTCAACAAAATCCTTAAACTTCACTCTTCTATTTGTTCTTTCTTGGAGATTGCAGGCAAATTTTCTCCAAGATTCTATAAGTCTGTATGGAAGTTTGTTTGCCAATGCCTTTATATTAGCCATGTTGTCCAAGTCCTCCATATAATTAACATCTGCCATTATGTTCAAACAGCCCATAAGGAATAATGTGAAAGACTGAAGTGCAACACCATCTTCAGACTTGATTGTTGGCCAATCCATGGCTTCCTTTAAATATGCTTCTGCTATCATGAAGTCATCACCATAAAACTCCTTCAAGATTTGTTTTGCTTTGGTATATCCTGTCAGAGGTTCCATATGGATGCAGCTCTTCACCAACTCATGTGGTTGTTCACTAGTATACTGCAACTAAAATTGAAGATGATCACGGTTATCACTTGTACGGCCTTCAATCCCATGTTCAATGGCACCTATACAGGTTTTATAATGCAGAGGGTCGCCTTTAAACGTAGGAATGGAAAGTTCGGGAAGTAGCGATGCTTTTTGACTCTTTGCTAAGTATTCTGCGACACTGGCTTGCTGTGAGATTGCTTGGCAAAGGCCATCAAGCACATGTCCCTGTTGTTCTCTACTTTCTGTCTGATGTGGAAATCTAGCCATTGGAATAGTCGAAGTGGGAGCATTTCAGGTCAACACTGCTTGTTGCTCTGATAGGCTGTGATGGTAATTGAATGTTTTTCCTTGTTTAAATTGTAACACACTCATCAGGAATGTGGATACCATCCTCCTGGGTATTTTCATATCTTCTCAAGACATCCAATTTAGCATCAGACTCAGGGAGTGCCGTTTGCATTGCATGCATTTCCTTCTTTGCCTTAATTGCAGCTTCTTCTTGCTCAAGTGCCAACCTTTGTTGTAAATCAGCAGCCTTTGCCTTTAAACATGCTCGTTCCATTTGAGCCTTTAATTTAATTGAAGACGTTGACAGAAGTGAGCTTCTGTCTGTTAGATTCTTTACTTCTACTTCTATGGGTGTAGTTAGTTGATGCAGATCTACTATCATCAGGTGATATTTGTTTATTGCATCCTTCCTCTGCACGTTTCAAAACGTCCTTCTTCCATTGCTCACATTTCCATTAATTACATTTTTTGGATCAAACCAGTTATTTTGGTCATCGACAAAATCCTCTTCAGTCTTTAAATTTTGCACACCGGAATTGAGGTCCACAAATTCTTGCTCCATGCCGCTAAAGCAAACACAAAGCTCAGTTTTTTACAGCGTCAACATTTGCATCATCCTCCATCAATTGTTCAATTTGACGTTGCATGGAGGTCAATTGAGCAAATTTGCACCTGCGTGCCTGCATCCGTTTAGGCTTGTGATCTTCTACAGCTTTTCTCCGTCATTTTTAATGTCCGCTTTCCACTGTCTTGTTCCTCCATGTCAATCCACAATCAAGCAAACAAAAACGTCAAACTGACTGTAGCGTCTCAATTTGTAGGTCAGCTGAATGACGATCAAAGTTTTAAGCAGTTTACTCATGCACCTGTTACGTGCACGTCCGTGTTAACTCGCGATGCTTGTCAAGTATGGACGCATGCTAACAGCTAGCAGCTCATTGTCCCGACTGGAAAGTTGCTCCTTAGCTGTGATGTGCCTAGGGTTACACTATCTATCATTAACAAACACAGCCAGCCCTCCTCTTTCCTCTTACCGCTTTCCAGTGTCCTGTCCGCAAGTAGTATTTGGAAGCCGTCAAATTCCACGACGGTGTCCGGCGTTAGGTCTGTTAGCCATGAATCCGTGAACATCAGCAAGCTAGCTCATTGGAAGTTCCTCTCGTGCCGCGTCCATTTTCTTGGGAAGGTATCTAACATTTCCCATAAAAACGGACAGGAGGACGGGGTGGTCACGCCTCCTCTTTGCCTGGCGTTTCGCCCCCGCGCGACATCCCCCGTCTCTTCCTCCTCAACTCGTGGGGGATATCGGGTCTCGCTCCGGGAGTCGGCACGGGGTTAGCACGAAGTGCTAACAGCTGATCTCTTGTGTAAACGATTGATCCGTAGCTCCCAGTGACATCTCCGGACACGATCACGCAAAAAACAGCCCCCAGCAGCAATAAAACCACCGCAATTTGGATGTCCATTGCTGCGATGAGGTAAAATAAATAAAACTGGGTAAAGGAAAAAACACGCGAAAAAGGCTCAAATAGTGAGCCGTGCTGCTTTAGCAGGTAGCCACTCGCGTGGTGACGGAACCGTAAAAACAAATGTGGTCCCATCAAAATCTGATGGGATATTTAAAAATAAAAGCGTGAAAATTTGCTTATTTGTCTGTCGTCACCAATGATTAAAAAAATTAAAATCATTACAAAATCCTCAAGCTATCGTGATACCAGACAAGTTCTGCGGGACACCAGACCACCCCAGTTGTCCACAAAAAGTGGTCACTTCAAAATTTGATGTGGCATTTAAAAATAAAAAAATCACCTGAAATATGCACTGTGATCAACACTGATTTAAAAGAAAAATCTTTAAAAAATATCCTCAAACTATCGTGATACCAAACCAGGATTGGGGATACTAGACCACACCAGCTGTCCACCAAAAGTGGTCACATCAAAATGTGATGTGGCACTTCAAAATAAAAGTAGCCTGAAATTCGCTTATTTCACGGTCATCACCACTGAGTTAAAAAAAAAATAGCTCGAGCTATCGTGATACCAGACCAGTTTTGTGGGACACGAGACTACCCCAGCTGTCCATAAAAAGTGGTCCCATCGAAATCTAATTTGTAATTTCAAACTAAAAGTTGCCTGAAATCTGCACATTTCACTGTCATCATGCCTGACTTTAAAATTTCATTAAAAAATATCCTCTAGCTATGGTAATACCAAACCAGGTTTGGAGGACACAAGACAACACAGCTTTCCACCAAAAGTAGTCCCATCAAAATGTAAGGAGGCATTTTAAAATAAAAGAGCTGGAGCTGTCGTAATACCAGACTAGTTTTGTTGGACACTAGACGACCCCAGCTGTTCATCAAAAATGGTCCCATCAAAATCTGATGTGTAATTTCACAATAAAAAAAAAACCCACCTGAAATATGCACATTTCATTGTCATCAACACTGATTTTAAAATAATCATTTCAAAATACCCTCGAGCTATCGTGATATCAGACCCATTTTGGGGGACACTAGACAACCCCAGTTGTCCATCAAATGCGGTCCCACCAAAATGTGATACGGCATTTCAAAATAAAAGTAGCCTTAAATCAGCATACATCACTGTTATCAGGCCTGACTAAAATATCATGACAAAATATCCTCCAGCTATCATGATACCAGACAAGACATATTTCACTGTCATCACCATTGATTTAAAAAAATTAATTAAAAACTGCGAGCAGCTATAAAGGGCCCTCGCCACCCGGACAACGTTGGGGTACTGGCACGTTGGAAATGTGAAATATTTCCGAGAAATAACGTGAGGAATCTTCAAGAGGAATTTGCTTGTAGTTAAAGTTAGAGCAGCTTTTGTTTTCAAAGCCTCGTCAATGTTTGAAGTAAATTTGTTGGCAGGCACTACAGGTGCATCAAATCAAAGACTAATAGACTGAAAAACATTTTCTTTCCGAGAGCCATCACCATTCTGAACTCTCACACACATGCACACACACACGACCACCCTTACCTTGCTGAACAGCGACGTATTGTGTTGTATTTCTCCAATTTCATACTATTTTCCATCACAATATTTATTCTCTTATTTATCTAATTTATATATTTGATTAAATTATTGTTGTATTGCACTGGAGAGGGGAGCTCCCTAATCTTGTTGCACACTGTACAATGACAATAAAAGGATTTCGGATTCTGATAAATTTAGAATGGCCGACTTCCTGTTCAATTTAGCATACGGCTCCATGAGACTTTTTATTAGGTCTTGGCTTTGTACACACTTCATCAAATTTTCAGTTTGGTGAAACAGAGATATGGGGCTGTTTTTTTTTGTTGTTTTTTTTTCTCTAGGGGGCGATAGCGAGCCATTTTTAAACAACTGTACGACAAAATAATAAAATATTGTGAATATTGAATCAACTCCCGGTTGAGTGGACGCTGGCACGTTTGGCTGCCACTGCTCACCGGTAACTCTCAGAAATTTTTTGGATCCGCTTGTTGTACCTGCTCTAGCAGTTTACAATCCCTCCAGTTACAGTGATTTTATTTATTATTATCTGTATGTTGAGCGATCCCGATTCTCATGAATGCCACCCACCGATTGCATAGTCGCTGACGCGTCTACTGTGGCTAAAGTTTAGCTTACCTATCAAAGTTAGCACCTGTCTGCCATGTGGACCCGCAGGCCAGTCTGCTTCTCGCACTTCTGCCTGTTCCTGTCATGTCATCAACCTGTGTCAGGACAACTTCAATCCACTGCCGCTGAACTCCGCTGGATTTACCGACACATGCCCGAGGGAAACGCACCACCACCACTGCTCCTCCTCCCGAACATCGCTCGTCGACCTTTGAAGGATTGTATGGCAATTACCGGCATTTTAAACATTTATGGGACAGAATGTCAATTATTTAATTTAGCAGGTTTATATTTACTGAATATGCTATGATCGCAAAATTCCGGACGAACTGGCGAGGCTGCCCGGCTCACCGTGGCTTGTCATCGGGACCGGGAGGCGGCGCAGGCGACGCAGAGAGAGGAAGCAGAAGCGGGGCTGCAGGTCCGGTGTCTTGCAACGGCTGCGACGGCAGCCCCATAGGCAACCACTGCCGAGTCTGTACCTCACCAACGCCAGATCCGTGGTCCACAAAATCGACGACCTGGGATTACAAATCCTGGGAAACCGCTATGTGCGAGACAGCAGTGTGATCGTCGTCACGGAATCCTGGCTGCACGCAGACGTCCCCGATGCTAGCATCCAGCTGGCCGGGCGCTCGCTACATCGCGCGGATCGGACAAGGGACACCGGTAAGAGACGGGGCGGGGTGGCTCTGTGTTTACGTGCATGAGAACTGGTGCGGCGATAGCACGATCGTCGAGAAGCACTCTTCCCCCGACATCGAGTTCATGTCCGTTAAATGCCGGCCTTATTTTCTCCCGAGGGAGCTAACGGTCGTGATTGTCACAGCTGTTTACATCCCTCCCGACGCTAGCACTAGCACGGCGCTCTCGCTACTCGCGTGCGTCATCAATAAACATCAGCGGGCCCACCCTGATGGCGTTCACGTAGTAGCGGGAGACTTTAATAAGGCCAATTTAAAGACTGTACTCCCAGAGTTTCACCAGCATGTCAAGTGCCCAACGAGGGGAGACAACACTCTCGACCATGTGTACTCGAACATCAAGCACGCATACAGGGCCCTCCCACTCGCCCCCCTCGGCCAGTCAGACCACCTGTCCTTGCAGCTCGCACCTGCATACATCCCTCTCAGGCGCAGATTCAGGCCCACCACAAAGACTGTGAAAACCTGGCGTGACGGCGCCATGAGTGAATTACAGGACTGCTTTCAAGACACAAACTGGGGCCTCTTTGATCATCAGGACCTTGATGTCTACACACATTGTGTAGTGGACTACATCAAGTTCTGCATGGAAACTGTGTCCCTACACAGGACTATACGGACCTTCCCAAATGCGAAGCCCTGGATGTCCAGCAGGGTTCGCTCTCTCCTCAAGGCCCGTGACGCTGCCTTCAGGTCAGGCGACAAAGCCCAGTACAGGGTGGCTCGTGCTGACCTGAGCAAAGGCATCAAGCTAGCCAAGGCAACCTACAAGGGGAGGCTGGAGGCCCACCTTGCCAGTAACAGACCACGGGAGGTGTGGCAGGGTCTACGGAGCATCACCAACTTCCGTGGCAGCAGCACGACCTCTGCAGACCCGAGTGCATCGCTGGCAGAGGAGCTTAACTGCTTCTTTGCTCGCTTTGACTCGCCCCAACCGTCACACCCCCGCACTTCATGCTCCAACTCCCCCCCACTCACCGTAGAGGAACACGATGTGAGGCGCGCGCTCCTGGCTGTTAACCCCAGGAAAGCTACTGGACCCGACGGAATACCAGGCAAGGTCCTCAAAACATGTGCCCACCAACTGTCACATGTATTCTGCAGGATCTTCAACCGCTCCCTGGCTCAAGCAGTCATCCCCTCCTGCTTGAAAACTTCCATCATTATTCCTGTCCCCAAAAAGTCACCAGCCGTCCACCTGAATGACTACCGTCCTGTTGCTCTCACACCAGTCATCATGAAGTGCTTCGAGAGGCTGGTTCTCCAGCACATCAGGGACTGCCTTCCTCCCACTCTGGACCCCTACCAGTTTGCATACTGGGCTAACAGATCCACTGAGGACGCCATCAACACTGCTCTGCATGTTGTGCTGGGCCACCTGGAACAACAGCAGAGCTATGCAAGGATGCTCTTTGTGGACTACAGCTTGGCATTCAACACAATCATCCCAGACATCCACGTCGCCAAACTTGACATTCTCGGCCTCCCTGCCCTCACACGCATCTGGATTAAGGACTTTCTGACCAACAGACCCCAGACTGTGTTGCTCGGCCCCTACACGTCCTCCACCTGCATGCTGAGCACCGGTTCCCCTCAAGGATGCGTGCTGAGCCCTCTCCTATACGCCCTCTACACCTACGACTGCAGCCCGGCCCATGGCAACAACACCATCGTCAAGTTTGCTGACGACGCGACAGTGGTCGGTCTGATCTCGGAAGGTGACGAGACAGCCTACAGAGAGGAGGTAAAGAGACTGACAGCTTGGTGCAAGGACAACAGACTGCACCTTAACACTGCAAAAACAAAGGAGATTGTCGTCGACTTCAGGAGGAACAAGACGGTGCCGCCCCCCCTCTGCATCGAAGGCGTGTGTGTGGAGAGGGTCCACACGTTCAAGTTCCTGGGAGTACAGATCTCCGACGACCTTTCTTGGACTCACAACACCACAGCAGTGGTAAAGAAGGTCCACCAGCGTCTGCACTTCCTGAGAGTCCTCAGGAAATTCAACCTGGACAGGAAGCTGCTGCTAGCCTTCTACCACTCGTCCATTGAGAGCCTGTTGACGTACTGTGTCTCCACCTGGTACAGCGGCTGCACTGAGGCCGACAGAGTGAGGCTCCAGAGGACAGTCAAAACAGCGCAAAGGATTATTGGCTGCCCTCTCCCCTCACTGTCGGACATCTACACCGCCCGGTGCCTCAGAAGGGCTCTCAACATCGTCAAAGACAATACCCACCCAAACTCACACCTGTTCGACCTGTTGCCCTCTGGCAGGCGCTACAGATGCATCAAATCGAGGACCAATAGACTGAGAAACAGTTGCTTTCCGAGAGCCATCTCCATTCTGAACTCTCACACACACACGAGAACACCCTTACCTTGCAGAACAGCATCGTGATGTGTTTTTATATACCCTATTCTGTACTAAATTCCATTGCACTCTCTTATTTATTAATCTAATTTATATATTTGTCTGTCTTATTGTTGTATTGCACTGGATTGGGGAGCCTTCTAATCTCGTTGCACACTTGAGTACAATGACAATAAAGGGATTTCTAATTCTAATTCTAATTCTACTACGCATAGGAATGACTGATTGTAGTCATGGTCTTTACTGATTTATGATATTATTTTCACATGCTAAAGTTATATTACTTAGTTTATAAATGTGTGAACATAGTATTTTCATGACCTACACTCACATTCACATCATACATATTCAGTCTGCACATTACAAACTGATGACAAGCCAGACAGCACTTCATGGACAAATATGACAAAGCACATTCTCCACATAGGACATAGAGATGCAAACATACCAAATTGGGCACTGGATTTAGTTTTAAAATCGCTGCATTGGCTCCCCGTGTGTTTCAGGATTGATTTTAAGGTTCTTCAATTAGTTTTTAAATGCCTTAACGGTCTTGGGCCATCCTCGCGGACCCTGAGGTCCTCTGGCACCGGCCTGTTAATTATTCCTCGGGTGAGGACTGGAACACATGGCGAGGCTGCATTCAGCCATTCTGGTCCTCGTCTATGGAATAGCCTGCCGGAGGACATCAGGTCCGCAGAGACTGTTGATATTTTTAAAAGGAGGCTCAAGACCAGACCTGGGCATTGCACGGCCCGCGGGCCACATCCGGCCCGCCGGGTGGCACTGACTGGCCCGTATGACAGACCTGGGCATTGTATGGCCCGGGCCACATACCTTTGGTTGACTCTGACCGCGAGTGTAAGGTTAATTGGAAATTTCAAAATAAACATACTTTTTAATTTCACCTCATTCATGGGCGAAAGCTGCACTGCTTTTATTCTGAAATTGTTTTTTTTTTTTATTCCCGCACAATGTGCGTCGCACATAATGACGTAATGCGTTTATCAAGACATGCGCGCGATTGAATCACAACAAGACAACGTTCGCCCTCAAAAATGTCCGCTCAGGCTACAAAAAGAAAGGTAGATGCCGAATGTAGAATTTTCAACAAAAATTGGACAGCGAAGTATTTATTTACTGAAGTTAGAGGTAAAGCTGTGTGTTTAGTTTGCGGGGAGCAGATCGCCGTGTTGAAGGACTACAATTTGAGTCGGCACTACCAGACGAAACATGCAGAGAAATATAAAAACGGCACCAGATAACAATGAACTGGGACACTTTTTCTCAAAATCACAGTTCAGTGACAGTCAATATGTTGTATCTTGCTTAATGTTTGGTGCAAAAAGACAATATTGTGATGTCTTTAAAATGCTCAGAACCTTTACACAACTATCCAACAGTATATGGAACTCAAAATGTGTTTTGAAGTGAATGTGACAGAATATGTTTACTAATATGAGTCACAAATAGTAAAAAATGTTAATATTTTGTCTACCATTGTGTTGAGAAATTTGAATGAATACATTTTTGTAAGGCAACCTCATTTTTTCAGTTTATTTGGTATTTAGTTTCATTGCTTAACTTTAATGCCAGCTTGTCAAAACAGTGCTATTTACTGCTTTTTAAAAAAGAAATACAATTAATATTATACAGAATTGAGTTCAGCCTTTTGGCCCGGCCCTCCACAATATTTTATGTTTCTTATGTGGCCCCATGGAAAAAATAATTGCCCACCCCTGCTCAAGACTCACCTTTTTTGTTTGGCTTTTAAATAATTTATCTTAGTCTTTTAATTCAGGATTGTCATTTTATATATTATCATTGTCTTTAATTTTTTTTAGCTTCTTTGTCTTTTAGTATCATCATTTTTCTTATATATTTTAGCTCCGTCGTTTTATATTATTGTCTTTTAATTTTTAGCTTCTTCTCTGTCTTTTAGTATCATAATTTTTCTTATATATTTTAGCTTCGTCTTTTTATATTATTGTCCTTTAATTTTTAGCTTCTTTTTTGTTTAGCATTATCATTTTCTTTTATATATTTTAGCTCCAGTGTTTCCTCAAGGGGGGCCTCCGCGCTGGGAGGTGTGGCTGGCCTTCTCACAGGGGGCTTCATCCCGGAGGCTCCTTAGGCCCGGCGGACCGGGGCCCTCTGCACTATGTGTAGGGTCTACCCCGGTCAGTCTGGGCTAGGGGTCTGTGTGTTGGCGCAGCTCCCTGTGGGCGTGAGCCGTCATCCCTCTCAGCGCGGATGACCTACCCTGGGTACATTTTCTCATATGGTTTCTCTGTGCCTTACCCTGTCTTTCTACTAAGATGGTTTATTAAGTTGTGTGAATGCGAGTGTTCTGTGTGTGTGCGAGTTCAGGCGTGTATGTGGATGTGTCTTGTGTTTATGTTGAGTGGGTGGAATGGGTTTTAGTTTTTCGTTGTAATTTGGATGTATTTATTGTACAGCACTTTGAGCCGCATTTTATGTATGAAAAGTGCTCTTATAAATAAAATTTGATTGATTGATTGGAGGGTTCAAGGGGACGCCATTGCAAAAACACATTCTGAAAGACATAATTTGATTTTGGAGCACACATACATGCACACTGACAAGATTACAGGGGAATACCAGCAGGAGAGACGGAGAGACTGCCCGCCGGAGAAGGCCAGCCGTGGAATACCAGTCTTGGGGACCAGCTGGGAATCAACCATCCAGACAATGATTAATCTGGAGAGGACCTTCCCTTGGACGTAGACCCGTGCCGGGGGAAGAATGTGAGGCTGGGCTGAGATAACGCACGACTCTTTTCGACTGTGCTTGCCCGAGTACATTTTCTCATGAGATTAAGAAAAAGCCGCTCAGTACTATTTCCTGAACCTCCGCCCTATTTCCTACCTACCATTCATTTCAAAAGTCCTAGATAATGTAGTCGCCACTCAACTCCACTCTCATCTCACCTGCAATAACCCTTTCAGTCCGGTTTCCGTGCACTTCACAGCACTGAATCAACTCTACTCAAGGTCACCTCTGCTCTCCTCATTGCAGCTGACTCAGATTCATTCTCCATTGTCATCCTTCTTAACCTGACTGCGGCCTTTGACACCATCTCACACACCATCCTTCTCAAAAGACTTTCTTCCATCGGCATCACCCACACCGCCCTCAACTGGTTCCATTCATACTTCAAAGACCGCACTCAGTTCATCCAGCTTAAATATTTCTCATCAAAGTCCCTCCCAGTCACCTCAGGTTTGCCCCAAGGCTCGGTCCTGGCCCCCCTATTATTTATCATATACCTCTTTCCCCTTGGCAGAATTTTCCGAAAATTCAATATCGCTTTCCATTGCTTCGCGGATGACACCCAGCTCTAGTTCTCCTGCAAACCCAGCATATCACTCCCTCCCACCTCCGTCACCTCCTGTCTATCTGAAATCAATGACTGGTTTTCTAATAATTTCATGAGGCTTAACAGCGACAAAACAGAAGTTATTCTTTTCAGTACAAAATCAATACAATCCAAAATTGGCAGTTTTCCCATTCCTGTTGGCCCCTCCATTGTTTTCCCATCCCCTCAGGTCAAGAGTCTGGGTGTCATCCTTGACAGCACTCTATCTTTCCATAAGCATAATAACACAACCCGGTCAGCCTACTTCCATCTGCACAATATCAGTCAACACCGCCCCTCCCTTTTTCCCTCATCCACTTCTATTCTGGTCCAAGTCGAGTCAAGTCAATTTTATGTGTATAGCCCTTAATCACAGACAGTCTCAAAGGGCTTTACATAACCACAATCAACATCCACTGATCTTAACCCCCAGGAGGGCAAGGAAAAACTCAAAACCCCATTGGGGGAAAAGTGAGAAAACTTGAGAAGGGACCACAGATGGGGGGGAAACCCCCTTCCAGGATGACCAGGCTGCTTTGGATGCCAAGTGGGCAACATTTGACACATACAATGATGCTATACAATGTTAGATGAGATAATGTGAGAGTCAATTAAATGAAGTGCTGCAGGAAGATGACTTTAGTGGAGTGGGTCCTCATCCAGGACCGTAATCGCCATGGCAGCATATCCGAGGTTGAGCCTTTGATCTTGAAATAGTCAGTTTGGGGTAAATTCAGAACAGCCACTTCCAAGTGAATCACCATCACCTAATTCCCAAGCTGTGGAATTGGGAACAGAAAAAAAAGAACAGAAATAGTAAACAGGCCAACAAGTAGTTCAACGAAGTGCTGAAATATAGGGAAATCAGAAGAGGTGCTGCATGAAGACGACTTCGGCAGAGCAGGTCCCTCCCCGGTTGGTCAGTGCCGTAATCTTCATAGCAGGTCACCATCACCTAATTCCCAAGCAGGGGAAGAGGGGGCAGAAAAGAGGAGAAGCGGCAGTAAACAGGCCAACAAATAATTAAATTAGATGCTAAAGTATATAAATAAATGTCGCGCTGCAGGAAGACGACATCACTGGAACAGGTGCATGCCCAGTTTGTCAATGCCTTAAACTTCCTAGTGGGTCACCGTCACCTAATCCCCCAGCCGGGGAAAAGGGGGCAGAAAAGAGAAGATAAGAGAAAAAGCGGCAGTAAACAGGCCAACAAATAGTTCAACTAAATGCACAAGAGTATAAATGCGTCTTTAATAGTGTTTTGAACATTTCTACTGAGGTGGCGCCTCTAATACCTGAGGGTAGTACATTCCAAAGCATTGGTGCCCGAATAGAGAACGCTCTAGAACCTGTGGACTTCTTTTTGGCTCGCGGGATCACTAAAAGACCAGCATTTTGTGAGCGAAGGTTTCGGGACGGAACATATGGTACCACGAGGTCAACGAGATAGGAAGGTGCTAAGCCATGCAATATTTTATAGGCAAGTAGCAGAACTTTAAAATCACATCTCAAGTGGACCGGAAGCCAATTCAAATTGGCAAGTATCGGGGTAATATGATCAAACTTTCTCGTTCTAGTCAAGAGTCTAGCTGCTGCATTTTGAACTAACTTTTAATACTAGACATGGGGAGACCCGAGAGCAAAACGTTACAATAGTCGAGGCGAGACGTAACAAACGCATGGATTAAGATTTTTGCATCACAAGTTGATAGAATTGGGCGAATTTTAGCAATGTTACGCAGATGAACAAATGCAGTTCTAGTAATATTTTTAATGTGCATTTGAAACGACATAGTTGTGTCAAATATAAGACCGAGATTTTTTGTTGAATCCTTTTGGGCAATTTATCGATACTCATAGTGGTGTCTTTGAAAAAGGTACAGATGACGCGCTGGTCCAATGATCAGCATCTCGGTTTTATCTGAGTTAAGACGCAAAATATTGAAAGACATTCATAGTTTAATTTCGGCAAGGCATGCCTCTAATTTATAGCAATCACACGGATTCGTTATATCCAACGGCATGTATAATTGCGTATCATCAGCATAACAATGAAAACTAATGTGATATTTCCGTATAATATCACCAAGCGGTAGCATCTAGTACCAATCCCTGCGGAACTCCGCGTGTGATCTTACAAAGATCAGAAGACGCATTGCCATGAATTACACGGTGCGTCGTCTCCGACAGATACGAATTAATCCAAGAAAGCGCTGAACCTGAAATGCCAACACAAGTTTCAAGGCGTTTTAATAATATGTTATGATCAAGTGTCAAAAGCGGCGCCAAGATCGAGTAAGAGTAATACAGTGAACCCTCGGTTATCGCGGTTAATGGGGACCTCGTAGCGGTCGCTGCTCGGGCCCTAATAATAATTTCTACAAAAACAATAGGGACCTCGCCGCCGTCGCAGCTCGGGCCCTAATAACAATTTCTAGAAAAACAATAGGGACATCGCAGCGGCCACTGCTCGGGCCCTAATAATAATAATAAAAATAATAATGATTTCGACAAAAACAATGGGGACCTCGTAGCAGTCGCTGCTCGGGCCCCAATAATAATTTCTACACAAAGTCCATTGTGGTGACCCGCCCCCTTTTAAGTAAATTCAAAGTGGCCGACTTCCTGTAAAACCTAGCTCATTGCTCCAAGAGACTTTTTTGTAGGTCTTGGTCTTATACATACAGTGAACCCTCGCTACTTCGCGGTTCACCTTTCGTGGGTTCAGTGCTTCGCGGGTCTAAAAAATATTCGGGGGCATTGTAGTTTCGCCGAGCGGCACGACAGGGCGCTGGAGCGGTTAGACGGCCGGCGTGCGCCGAAGAAGAGCGTGGGCGAAGAGGAGAGTGGACGAAGAAGAGCACGTTCCCCCGGACACGATCGGTGGCGACGTTTCGCGCGGTTCGGACCGTACCAGAGCTCCGGCCGGCGTGCGTGGCAGTTAAGCCGTAGAGGAGCACCTTCCTGTTAAGGATGTTTCTATCAAAACAAGCCTGAACAAATGAATCAACCAGCCAAGATTGTCTGTCATTTACGCGCGGGGCAGCCCTCGAACTCCGAGGCGAAGCCAGCGTGTTCGACTGCACACATGGTTTTTATTTGCATCAGCATAAGCAATTTGAATATGCAATACATACAGAATGGAAAACTTGACATTTGACTCCATCCCACTTGCCCACCCTCTTCCTGCCTATTCTAACGGTTTCAGCTTACAAGACACCTTTTGTTCATACTTCTGCTTATTCTAACAGCAAAAGTTCACTCTGAACTTCATTTGACCTGTGTAGTGTATTTTCACAAGGCTTAACGTGTTGAACTTATTTTATGGCCATGACGATATTGTTGCTTTAGAAATACCAAGCCTTGTGTTGGACCTCCCTAAATGCAGAAGTTACAGCCTTAAGAGGCCTCGGGCCCCAACATTATCTACGAAGGGGTAAAGAGGTCATCAACACCCCAAGGGAGGTGTTTACAGAAAAGGGTTCTGGCGTTGGGGAGTCACATTCGCGAGGAGGCCGTACCTGGCACCCGTAGCTGTCGAAAGTTTAATTAGAGGCCAGAAAGATACGAATGCATGTGCAACAAAGGGGGCCTGTAAGATTAGTTATAGTTTGAAACTTGCTAAGATGACAAACTAAACAACAAAACTAACAGATGAACATACAAACTTAAATTTCTTTAACATATCCCTCCTGTTTATCAAGTTTCAAATCTCATCATCAAAGGCTGTCGCTTGAGGGGGGAGAAAAACTACCCAAAAACTCAAAAATTCTTGGAGAAAAGGGTAGAAACCCATGCCCCGAACGAGAAGCCCAAAAAAATAATAACAATTAAAAGATAATAAAGAAAAGCTAATGCAGTTTTTGGTCCAATACATGTATGTACAAAATAAACCCGGAACATCAAACATTCACAACTGCAACTCTTTTCTGTGATGCAAGTTACATGAATCAGTGACCTTGAGCGTTTTTTCAGAGGCTGCAGGTTTTATTTGATGTGCGTGTAGTCAGCAGTCTGCGCCTGTGCAACTCGTCTGCGTTTGACGTTGTCCTGGTCTCGAGGTTGTGCGCTGACCAGGCACAGCCCTGCAAGGAAGTAGATGATGCATCTGGTCGACAGGGCAGTGCCCAGTTGCTGTTCGGCGGCTTGCTCCATCCTTCCGAGAGGGGTGTGTTTGCCACGGAAAACCCTCTTTCCAACTGTGGTCTTTTGTTGGTACATTGGAGTGTACGTGGTGGAGATCCTCTCCAAGGGACTTGCGTCGCTCAGCCTTCAGCAGGGACCGGAGAAGCTTGCACTGCGACTGATGGTTCCAGCCGCCACGCCCCTCGACCTTTGCTGCCGTCGGGGTCACTGCAATCACCTGATGAGGGCCGTCCCAGCGTTCACTGTCCCAACGAGGTCGTTTCAGCACCTTGAGGAAGAGTTGGTCTCCCACATGGACGTGGTTTATCTGTGGATCAAAACACACTGGCCAGTAATTGTGGTCAAACATGTCTTTCATGTGGACTGGGACAGATGTGCCAGTCGCTGGTGGTTCTGATGAACCTGAGAGTCTATGTGTGAGGCCATATAGGATAAAAAGGGGATAGTGTCCTTCCTTCGGCTGGCACTATCCTCATTGCTGTGATTGAAACACAGTCTGGCCATTGTCTCTTTTTTTTTTCTTTGTCTTGATAAGTCAGTTCCATTCGTGCGTTCCACAAGTCCTGCAGACTGTATGCAAAATGACGCTTTGAGTCAATTTTGCAACAACTGTCCCACTTGTTACAAACATTATTCACAAAATGCATCATTTTCACTTTAAATCACTCTTGAAATTCCAAATGTCAGGATAATTCGATTACACAAGACTTTTTCCAACTGTTTTAACATCATCATGTGTTATTGGAAACAACGTAATCCATTTTGAAAACACATTAATTATAACCAAACAATATTGCAACCCAAACAACTAACACTTTGTCTAAAAAAAAGTTTTTTGTTGAAAAGTCTATATGTGGGAACAATTTCATATCATACTTCCCCCTGTTGACACACATGTGTCACTCATGTTACTCCTCAGCCTACTTCCATCTGCACAATATCAGTCAACACCGCCCCTCCCTTTTTCCCTCATCCACTTCTATTCTGGTCCAAGTCGAGTCAAGTCAATTTTATGTGTATAGCCCTTAATCACAGACAGTCTCAAAGGGCTTTACATAACCACAATCAACATCCACTGATCTTAACCCCCAGGAGGGCAAGGAAAAACTCAAAACCCCATTGGGGGAAAAGTGAGAAAACTTGAGAAGGGACCACAGATGGGGGGGAAACCCCCTTCCAGGATGACCAGGCTGCTTTGGATGCCAAGTGGGCAACATTTGACACATACAATGATGCTATACAATGTTAGATGAGATAATGTGAGAGTCAATTAAATGAAGTGCTGCAGGAAGATGACTTTAGTGGAGTGGGTCCTCATCCAGGACCGTAATCGCCATGGCAGCATATCCGAGGTTGAGCCTTTGATCTTGAAATAGTCAGTTTGGGGTAAATTCAGAACAGCCACTTCCAAGTGAATCACCATCACCTAATTCCCAAGCTGTGGAATTGGGAACAGAAAAAAAAGAACAGAAATAGTAAACAGGCCAACAAGTAGTTCAACGAAGTGCTGAAATATAGGGAAATCAGAAGAGGTGCTGCATGAAGACGACTTCGGCAGAGCAGGTCCCTCCCCGGTTGGTCAGTGCCGTAATCTTCATAGCAGGTCACCATCACCTAATTCCCAAGCAGGGGAAGAGGGGGCAGAAAAGAGGAGAAGCGGCAGTAAACAGGCCAACAAATAATTAAATTAGATGCTAAAGTATATAAATAAATGTCGCGCTGCAGGAAGACGACATCACTGGAACAGGTGCATGCCCAGTTTGTCAATGCCTTAAACTTCCTAGTGGGTCACCGTCACCTAATCCCCCAGCTGGGGAAAAGGGGGCAGAAAAGAGAAGATAAGAGAAAAAGCGGCAGTAAACAGGCCAACAAATAGTTCAACTAAATGCACAAGAGTATAAATGCGTCTTTAATAGTGTTTTGAACATTTCTACTGAGGTGGCGCCTCTAATACCTGAGGGTAGTACATTCCAAAGCATTGGTGCCCGAATAGAGAACGCTCTAGAACCTGTGGACTTCTTTTTGGCTCGCGGGATCACTAAAAGACCAGCATTTTGTGAGCGAAGGTTTCGGGACGGAACATATGGTACCACGAGGTCAACGAGATAGGAAGGTGCTAAGCCATGCAATATTTTATAGGCAAGTAGCAGAACTTTAAAATCACATCTCAAGTGGACCGGAAGCCAATTCAAATTGGCAAGTATCGGGGTAATATGATCAAACTTTCTCGTTCTAGTCAAGAGTCTAGCTGCTGCATTTTGAACTAACTTTTAATACTAGACATGGGGAGACCCGAGAGCAAAACGTTACAATAGTCGAGGCGAGATGTAACAAACGCATGGATTAAGATTTTTGCATCACAAGTTGATAGAATTGGGCGAATTTTAGCAATGTTACGCAGATGAACAAATGCAGTTCTAGTAATATTTTTAATGTGCATTTGAAACGACATAGTTGTGTCAAATATAAGACCGAGATTTTTTGTTGAATCCTTTTGGGCAATTTATCGATACTCATAGTGGTGTCTTTGAAAAAGGTACAGATGACGCGCTGGTCCAATGATCAGCATCTCGGTTTTATCTGAGTTAAGACGCAAAATATTGAAAGACATTCATAGTTTAATTTCGGCAAGGCATGCCTCTAATTTATAGCAATCACACGGATTCGTTATATCCAACGGCATGTATAATTGCGTATCATCAGCATAACAATGAAAACTAATGTGATATTTCCGTATAATATCACCAAGCGGTAGCATCTAGTACCAATCCCTGCGGAACTCCGCGTGTGATCTTACAAAGATCAGAAGACGCATTGCCATGAATTACACGGTGCGTCGTCTCCGACAGATACGAATTAATCCAAGAAAGCGCTGAACCTGAAATGCCAACACAAGTTTCAAGGCGTTTTAATAATATGTTATGATCAAGTGTCAAAAGCGGCGCCAAGATCGAGTAAGAGTAATACAGTGAACCCTCGGTTATCGCGGTTAATGGGGACCTCGTAGCGGTCGCTGCTCGGGCCCTAATAATAATTTCTACAAAAACAATAGGGACCTCGCCGCCGTCGCAGCTCGGGCCCTAATAACAATTTCTAGAAAAACAATAGGGACATCGCAGCGGCCACTGCTCGGGCCCTAATAATAATAATAAAAATAATAATGATTTCGACAAAAACAATGGGGACCTCGTAGCAGTCGCTGCTCGGGCCCCAATAATAATTTCTACACAAAGTCCATTGTGGTGACCCGCCCCCTTTTAAGTAAATTCAAAGTGGCCGACTTCCTGTAAAACCTAGCTCATTGCTCCAAGAGACTTTTTTGTAGGTCTTGGTCTTATACATACAGTGAACCCTCGCTACTTCGCGGTTCACCTTTCGTGGGTTCAGTGCTTCGCGGGTCTAAAAAATATTCGGGGGCATTGTAGTTTCGCCGAGCGGCACGACAGGGCGCTGGAGCGGTTAGACGGCCGGCGTGCGCCGAAGAAGAGCGTGGGCGAAGAGGAGAGTGGACGAAGAAGAGCACGTTCCCCCGGACACGATCGGTGGCGACGTTTCGCGCGGTTCGGACCGTACCAGAGCTCCGGCCGGCGTGCGTGGCAGTTAAGCCGTAGAGGAGCACCTTCCTGTTAAGGATGTTTCTATCAAAACAAGCCTGAACAAATGAATCAACCAGCCAAGATTGTCTGTCATTTACGCGCGGGGCAGCCCTCGAACTCCGAGGCGAAGCCAGCGTGTTCGACTGCACACATGGTTTTTATTTGCATCAGCATAAGCAATTTGAATATGCAATACATACAGAATGGAAAACTTGACATTTGACTCCATCCCACTTGCCCACCCTCTTCCTGCCTATTCTAACGGTTTCAGCTTACAAAACACCTTTTGTTCATACTTCTGCTTATTCTAACAGCAAAAGTTCACTCTGAACTTCATTTGACCTGTGTAGTGTATTTTCACAAGGCTTAACGTGTTGAACTTATTTTATGGCCATGACGATATTGTTGCTTTAGAAATACCAAGCCTTGTGTTGGACCTCCCTAAATGCAGAAGTTACAGCCTTAAGAGGCCTCGGGCCCCAACATTATCTACGAAGGGGTAAAGAGGTCATCAACACCCCAAGGGAGGTGTTTACAGAAAAGGGTTCTGGCGTTGGGGAGTCACATTCGCGAGGAGGCCGTACCTGGCACCCGTAGCTGTCGAAAGTTTAATTAGAGGCCAGAAAGATACGAATGCATGTGCAACAAAGGGGGCCTGTAAGATTAGTTATAGTTTGAAACTTGCTAAGATGACAAACTAAACAACAAAACTAACAGATGAACATACAAACTTAAATTTCTTTAACATATCCCTCCTGTTTATCAAGTTTCAAATCTCATCATCAAAGGCTGTCGCTTGAGGGGGGAGAAAAACTACCCAAAAACTCAAAAATTCTTGGAGAAAAGGGTAGAAACCCATGCCCCGAACGAGAAGCCCAAAAAAATAATAACAATTAAAAGATAATAAAGCAAAGCTAATGCAGTTTTTGGTCCAATACATGTATGTACAAAATAAACCCGGAACATCAAACATTCACAACTGCAACTCTTTTCTGTGATGCAAGTTACATGAATCAGTGACCTTGAGCGTTTTTTCAGAGGCTGCAGGTTTTATTTGATGTGCGTGTAGTAGTCAGCAGTCTGCGCCTGTGCAACTCGTCTGCGTTTGACGTTGTCCTGGTCTCGAGGTTGTGCGCTGACCAGGCACAGCCCTGCAAGGAAGTAGATGATGCATCTGGTCGACAGGGCAGTGCCCAGTTGCTGTTCGGCGGCTTGCTCCATCCTTCCGAGAGGGGTGTGTTTGCCACGGAAAACCCTCTTTCCAACTGTGGTCTTTTGTTGGTACATTGGAGTGTACGTGGTGGAGATCCTCTCCAAGGGACTTGCGTCGCTCAGCCTTCAGCAGGGACCGGAGAAGCTTGCACTGCGACTGATGGTTCCAGCCGCCACGCCCCTCGACCTTTGCTGCCGTCGGGGTCACTGCAATCACCTGATGAGGGCCGTCCCAGCGTTCACTGTCCCAACGAGGTCGTTTCAGCACCTTGAGGAAGAGTTGGTCTCCCACATGGACGTGGTTTATCTGTGGATCAAAACACACTGGCCAGTAATTGTGGTCAAACATGTCTTTCATGTGGACTGGGACAGATGTGCCAGTCGCTGGTGGTTCTGATGAACCTGAGAGTCTATGTGTGAGGCCATATAGGATAAAAAGGGGATAGTGTCCTTCCTTCGGCTGGCACTATCCTCATTGCTGTGATTGAAACACAGTCTGGCCATTGTCTCTTTTTTTTTTCTTTGTCTTGATAAGTCAGTTCCATTCGTGCGTTCCACAAGTCCTGCAGACTGTATGCAAAATGACGCTTTGAGTCAATTTTGCAACAACTGTCCCACTTGTTACAAACATTATTCACAAAATGCATCATTTTCACTTTAAATCACTCTTGAAATTCCAAATGTCAGGATAATTCGATTACACAAGACTTTTTCCAACTGTTTTAACATCATCATGTGTTATTGGAAACAACGTAATCCATTTTGAAAACACATTAATTATAACCAAACAATATTGCAACCCAAACAACTAACACTTTGTCTAAAAAAAAGTTTTTTGTTGAAAAGTCTATATGTGGGAACAATTTCATATCATACTTCCCCCTGTTGACACACATGTGTCACTCATGTTACTCCTCAGCCTACTTCCATCTGCACAATATCAGTCAACACCGCCCCTCCCTTTTTCCCTCATCCACTTCTATTCTGGTCCAAGTCGAGTCAAGTCAATTTTATGTGTATAGCCCTTAATCACAGACAGTCTCAAAGGGCTTTACATAACCACAATCAACATCCACTGATCTTAACCCCCAGGAGGGCAAGGAAAAACTCAAAACCCCATTGGGGGAAAAGTGAGAAAACTTGAGAAGGGACCACAGATGGGGGGGAAACCCCCTTCCAGGATGACCAGGCTGCTTTGGATGCCAAGTGGGCAACATTTGACACATACAATGATGCTATACAATGTTAGATGAGATAATGTGAGAGTCAATTAAATGAAGTGCTGCAGGAAGATGACTTTAGTGGAGTGGGTCCTCATCCAGGACCGTAATCGCCATGGCAGCATATCCGAGGTTGAGCCTTTGATCTTGAAATAGTCAGTTTGGGGTAAATTCAGAACAGCCACTTCCAAGTGAATCACCATCACCTAATTCCCAAGCTGTGGAATTGGGAACAGAAAAAAAAGAACAGAAATAGTAAACAGGCCAACAAGTAGTTCAACGAAGTGCTGAAATATAGGGAAATCAGAAGAGGTGCTGCATGAAGACGACTTCGGCAGAGCAGGTCCCTCCCCGGTTGGTCAGTGCCGTAATCTTCATAGCAGGTCACCATCACCTAATTCCCAAGCAGGGGAAGAGGGGGCAGAAAAGAGGAGAAGCGGCAGTAAACAGGCCAACAAATAATTAAATTAGATGCTAAAGTATATAAATAAATGTCGCGCTGCAGGAAGACGACATCACTGGAACAGGTGCATGCCCAGTTTGTCAATGCCTTAAACTTCCTAGTGGGTCACCATCACCTAATCCCCCAGCTGGGGAAAAGGGGGCAGAAAAGAGAAGATAAGAGAAAAAGCGGCAGTAAACAGGCCAACAAATAGTTCAACTAAATGCACAAGAGTATAAATGCGTCTTTAATAGTGTTTTGAACATTTCTACTGAGGTGGCGCCTCTAATACCTGAGGGTAGTACATTCCAAAGCATTGGTGCCCGAATAGAGAACGCTCTAGAACCTGTGGACTTCTTTTTGGCTCGCGGGATCACTAAAAGACCAGCATTTTGTGAGCGAAGGTTTCGGGACGGAACATATGGTACCACGAGGTCAACGAGATAGGAAGGTGCTAAGCCATGCAATATTTTATAGGCAAGTAGCAGAACTTTAAAATCACATCTCAAGTGGACCGGAAGCCAATTCAAATTGGCAAGTATCGGGGTAATATGATCAAACTTTCTCGTTCTAGTCAAGAGTCTAGCTGCTGCATTTTGAACTAACTTTTAATACTAGACATGGGGAGACCCGAGAGCAAAACGTTACAATAGTCGAGGCGAGATGTAACAAACGCATGGATTAAGATTTTTGCATCACAAGTTGATAGAATTGGGCGAATTTTAGCAATGTTACGCAGATGAACAAATGCAGTTCTAGTAATATTTTTAATGTGCATTTGAAACGACATAGTTGTGTCAAATATAAGACCGAGATTTTTTGTTGAATCCTTTTGGGCAATTTATCGATACTCATAGTGGTGTCTTTGAAAAAGGTACAGATGACGCGCTGGTCCAATGATCAGCATCTCGGTTTTATCTGAGTTAAGACGCAAAATATTGAAAGACATTCATAGTTTAATTTCGGCAAGGCATGCCTCTAATTTATAGCAATCACACGGATTCGTTATATCCAACGGCATGTATAATTGCGTATCATCAGCATAACAATGAAAACTAATGTGATATTTCCGTATAATATCACCAAGCGGTAGCATCTAGTACCAATCCCTGCGGAACTCCGCGTGTGATCTTACAAAGATCAGAAGACGCATTGCCATAAATTACACGGTGCGTCGTCTCCGACAGATACGAATTAATCCAAGAAAGCGCTGAACCTGAAATGCCAACACAAGTTTCAAGGCGTTTTAATAATATGTTATGATCAAGTGTCAAAAGCGGCGCCAAGATCGAGTAAGAGTAATACAGTGAACCCTCGGTTATCGCGGTTAATGGGGACCTCGTAGCGGTCGCTGCTCGGGCCCTAATAATAATTTCTACAAAAACAATAGGGACCTCGCCGCCGTCGCAGCTCGGGCCCTAATAACAATTTCTAGAAAAACAATAGGGACATCGCAGCGGCCACTGCTCGGGCCCTAATAATAATAATAAAAATAATAATGATTTCGACAAAAACAATTGGGACCTCGTAGCGGTCGCTGCTCGGGCCCTAATAATAATTTCTACAAAAACAATAGGGACCTTGCCGCGGTCGCTGCTCGGGCCCCAATAATAATTTCTACACAAAGTCCATTGTGGTGACCCGCCCCCTTTTAAGTAAATTCAAAGTGGCCGACTTCCTGTAAAACCTAGCTCATTGCTCCAAGAGACTTTTTTGTAGGTCTTGGTCTTATACATACAGTGAACCCTCGCTACTTCGCGGTTCACCTTTCGTGGGTTCAGTGCTTCGCGGGTCTAAAAAATATTCGGGGGCATTGTAGTTTCGCCGAGCGGCACGACAGGGCGCTGGAGCGGTTAGACGGCCGGCGTGCGCCGAAGAAGAGCGTGGGCGAAGAGGAGAGTGGACGAAGAAGAGCACGTTCCCCCGGACACGATCGGTGGCGACGTTTCGCGCGGTTCGGACCGTACCAGAGCTCCGGCCGGCGTGCGTGGCAGTTAAGCCGTAGAGGAGCACCTTCCTGTTAAGGATGTTTCTATCAAAACAAGCCTGAACAAATGAATCAACCAGCCAAGATTGTCTGTCATTTACGCGCGGGGCAGCCCTCGAACTCCGAGGCGAAGCCAGCGTGTTCGACTGCACACATGGTTTTTATTTGCATCAGCATAAGCAATTTGAATATGCAATACATACAGAATGGAAAACTTGACATTTGACTCCATCCCACTTGCCCACCCTCTTCCTGCCTATTCTAACGGTTTCAGCTTACAAGACACCTTTTGTTCATACTTCTGCTTATTCTAACAGCAAAAGTTCACTCTGAACTTCATTTGACCTGTGTAGTGTATTTTCACAAGGCTTAACGTGTTGAACTTATTTTATGGCCATGACGATATTGTTGCTTTAGAAATACCAAGCCTTGTGTTGGACCTCCCTAAATGCAGAAGTTACAGCCTTAAGAGGCCTCGGGCCCCAACATTATCTACGAAGGGTTAAAGAGGTCATCAACACCCCAAGGGAGGTGTTTACAGAAAAGGGTTCTGGCGTTGGGGAGTCACATTCGCGAGGAGGCCGTACCTGGCACCCGTAGCTGTCGAAAGTTTAATTAGAGGCCAGAAAGATACGAATGCATGTGCAACAAAGGGGGCCTGTAAGATTAGTTATAGTTTGAAACTTGCTAAGATGACAAACTAAACAACAAAACTAACAGATGAACATACAAACTTAAATTTCTTTAACATATCCCTCCTGTTTATCAAGTTTCAAATCTCATCATCAAAGGCTGTCGCTTGAGGGGGGAGAAAAACTACCCAAAAACTCAAAAATTCTTGGAGAAAAGGGTAGAAACCCATGCCCCGAACGAGAAGCCCAAAAAAATAATAACAATTAAAAGATAATAAAGCAAAGCTAATGCAGTTTTTGGTCCAATACATGTATGTACAAAATAAACCCGGAACATCAAACATTCACAACTGCAACTCTTTTCTGTGATGCAAGTTACATGAATCAGTGACCTTGAGCGTTTTTTCAGAGGCTGCAGGTTTTATTTGATGTGCGTGTAGTCAGCAGTCTGCGCCTGTGCAACTCGTCTGCGTTTGACGTTGTCCTGGTCTCGAGGTTGTGCGCTGACCAGGCACAGCCCTGCAAGGAAGTAGATGATGCATCTGGTCGACAGGGCAGTGCCCAGTTGCTGTTCGGCGGCTTGCTCCATCCTTCCGAGAGGGGTGTGTTTGCCACGGAAAACCCTCTTTCCAACTGTGGTCTTTTGTTGGTACATTGGAGTGTACGTGGTGGAGATCCTCTCCAAGGGACTTGCGTCGCTCAGCCTTCAGCAGGGACCGGAGAAGCTTGCACTGCGACTGATGGTTCCAGCCGCCACGCCCCTCGACCTTTGCTGCCGTCGGGGTCACTGCAATCACCTGATGAGGGCCGTCCCAGCGTTCACTGTCCCAACGAGGTCGTTTCAGCACCTTGAGGAAGAGTTGGTCTCCCACATGGACGTGGTTTATCTGTGGATCAAAACACACTGGCCAGTAATTGTGGTCAAACATGTCTTTCATGTGGACTGGGACAGATGTGCCAGTCGCTGGTGGTTCTGATGAACCTGAGAGTCTATGTGTGAGGCCATATAGGATAAAAAGGGGATAGTGTCCTTCCTTCGGCTGGCACTATCCTCATTGCTGTGATTGAAACACAGTCTGGCCATTGTCTCTTTTTTTTTTCTTTGTCTTGATAAGTCAGTTCCATTCGTGCGTTCCACAAGTCCTGCAGACTGTATGCAAAATGACGCTTTGAGTCAATTTTGCAACAACTGTCCCACTTGTTACAAACATTATTCACAAAATGCATCATTTTCACTTTAAATCACTCTTGAAATTCCAAATGTCAGGATAATTCGATTACACAACACTTTTTCCAACTGTTTTAACATCATCATGTGTTGTTGGAAACAACGTAATCCATTTTGAAAACACATTAATTATAACCAAACAATATTGCAACCCAAACAACTAACACTTTGTCTAAAAAAAAGTTTTTTGTTGAAAAGTCTATATGTGGGAACAATTTCATATCATACTTCCCCCTGTTGACACACATGTGTCACTCATGTTACTCCTCTACTCCTCAGCAATGTTTGCACCTTTTTTCTCCCAATGTGTGCATTCAATTAGTGGTGTATTTTTCCCTGGCGTGAGATCAAATTGTCAAGTTGATTTGCTGCGTGTGTGTGTGTGTGTGTGTGTGCATTACCCCTTGCTGCATTGTCTGCGAGGCAGTATTCAATTGTAATCGTTTCATTTTCTGTTCAGAAAATTTTGCATTTACAAATACTTATTTAGACGTGCTTTATGCACAACTTTTCTTTCATCTTTTGTGATTTTTTAAAACGCCGTTTGCCCAATGTCGACAGAACACATAAACATATATCTTGGCAGTCAGTCCAAATTGTAAAATGTTTTTTAGAAAACATCTTACAATTCTGGATCAGCACAGAAGTTTCTGCTGCTTGTCCTGCACATACAGATTTTAATATCCCTTGAAACAAAATGCTTTGTTAAAAAAAAAATTCCCACCCCTTTGCGGCCGTCAAAAAACTGACTCTCCAGTCGGGAGAAAGGTGTCCAAGAGGTCAGGTCGCTGTTTGGTGGTAATTTGGACTCGGCTTCCACAGTCGTGTGGTGTGCCTTCTACTGGTGCGGGAAAAAGTGACGCTGGGCTGAGCGCACCTTATCAGTGTAATGTGACAATTAGGTCGCCGTGCAATGTGAATGTGGTGGGTGAAGGCTGCTTGATCCAATTGTTGTGACTAATATGCAAGTGATTTCATGAGCCCTGCGCGTCTGCAGCCACACAAGGTCATGAAACCATTTTTTGCAGTCACTGTTTGCTCAAATGGCTCATAGTAATTTGGTAGTGCTAATACATCTTAATCAATGAGTTCACACTTGACAAGTTCAAAAGCTTGTCAACCTCAAGTGTTCAAACATTTTTTTTTTCCTCAAATGTCATTGGCTTGTCATAAATGATGTCCAGCAATAGTCGTGTGATTTCTAAGTACTTTGCAATCCATGCCTGGCAATAATTGCGTACACCTATAAGGGACATCATTTACTTCTTTGTTATTGGTTTTAGGGCTCGGGCAACGCCTTCTTTTTGCTTGTCACCAAAAATGCGCCCCTTTTCAGTCAAAATGCGGCCTAAATATGTGACTTCCTTTTTTAACAGCTGCATCTCATCGGTTCAGTTTGATGACGCATTAAGTAATTCTCGAGGTCAAACATATGTTTAATATCTTCCTCAATGTCCTCACTGTTGTCACTGTCAGAGGGGGAATCCAGAGGTTTGGACATCAACTCGCAGTCCGAAGCCCCACTGGGGTCCCGGCCTAGTCATTCATTTTCCCAATCGTACACTTCCTTAAAACAAGTTCTCAAACCCTTCATTCATTATGTAAATTACTCGTCTTCTCCTTGGCCGCCCTCGTGTGCAAGCCTATCCTAGACGCTCACAGCAGAAAAAGAAGGGAGGGGGGGGGCCTCACTGTTCATACGCCAATCACGCGGTCCCCAGGCAACCAAGCTGCCAGGGGTTACGCCCCCTACCAAAGGCTCCAGTTTACTGGCCACTCCTCCCTGCCAATTTACGAGCAGGCAATCTCAAGCCAATGGCAACAGCTCCTTCCCCCTAAACTTTCCGCTCGTTCCAATTCACTTACGCTTTCCTTCTGGCATCTGCCCAACCTACTTTACCTCTCAGTCATCTCCAACCCCCTCTTAACTTTCCGCTCATCCTATTTCACTTACGCTTTTCCTTCTCAACCTACCTTGCCTCTCAGTTAGAGAACCAAATTCTGCCCCCGCACCTCAGGTTTGACACCACTTAAAATTCAAAATCAGGAAACACCTATGCTTTTGCAAAGATTCCTCATGTTCACTTTCAAAACCTTCATTCCATCTTTCATAACACCTACTTCTCTCTTTCAATTCATGCAACCAACTCAGTGTCTTACATCCCTCAACCACATAGGTTCTAATTCTGTTACTCTATACAGTTTTCCACTTGCAAATCTGCCTATGACACCTTTCTCACTTGCCCTATCATTTGGACTTCATCAATCCTTTCTATGGAACATTAATTGTTCCTTTCCCTTTTCTACACATTCTTTTTCTTTCTTTACACATTCCTTTTCTTTTCTTATTAACTTCCAATCTCTACACTGCAAAGTTTCCCTGGACTTTACTATACTACCCAATACCCCAATTTTAGAAAATTGGACCAGTTTGTCAACACCTAGGGTGTTCTAAAAACTGGTTTCTCATCAGTAGGACAGCAACTCAATTTTCCTGTTGTGGCAATTCTCACTTCAACTTTTTCAGGTGGAGATTTCTTGTCTATTACATCCACAACAGTCTGCTGTTTATAATCCTACTGTATTACATGGGATAAAATACCAAGTGGTATTAGTAATCCCCAATCGCACACACTCCAGCTCACTGACTCAACCCCCACCCTTTCTCTTCTTTGTTCTCACACACACACATAGTCAGACTCAGACATATACACGGGCCCACAAAACAACACACACAGTTCTCAACATTGAACAGCTACAAACGAGAAGCTAATCAATATTTTTCAATTTCAACTAACCTACATTTTTCCTTTATTTCAAATTCGGAAAGTTGACAGTTAACTTCCTTCATCAATTCTGCCGCCATTTCTGACAGTCTTAATTGTTATGGTGTCTAGTTATGGTTCCTCAGTGTTGAGAAAAATTCAAATTGCCTGACTTTGGGTTGAATACCAAGCTTCTACTCCCAATTTGGAGCGGGTATTCCTGGGTGTTTTTACTCACAACCCTCGGTCAGTTTTAGATTTCTCAAACGTTGGACATTCATACAATACACATACACACTCACAGATTGATCAGTTCTGTGTCTGTGAAAATAGATAAACTATTTTCGTCTTCTATAAATAACAAACGTTGTACTATCACTTCCAAATATAGTAATAATTACATCTGTACTCTACCAGAAATAAGGACCCCTAAATCTGTCTTCCAGAAAAAACAACAGTTAATTCTGTACTATCCGAGCAGATATAATCAACTACACTTGTACTCTCTACCAGACAAGGAATGCCTTAATCTGCCTTCCAGAATAAACAACAGTTAATTCTGTACTGTCCGAGTCTTCCAACAAGTCTTCCAAAATAGCAAAGTTAAATCTGTATTTCTTCCAGAAAATAGCTAAGCTAAGATGTACTATCTCTTCGGGTAAAGGAACTCCCTGAAACCCTACTATCCTTCAAAAACCCCAAAAAGTTTTTTACTATCTGTTGTATACAACCACTGACCTGTGACAATCTCTCCGCTGGTCGAGACACTCGCGGTTCATGGATGAAGTCTGTGTTCTCTCCGGTGGAGGATGGCCGAGGACCGGCCTCCTGGAAGAGAGGACTTTTCACGATGGCGCCGTTTTCAGTCGTCGTCAATCGTCCACCGCAGATCACACGTTTTCATCCGGCATTCGAAGGACCAAGTAATGTTAAGGATGTTTCTATCAAAACAAGCCTGAACAAATGAATCAACCAGCCAAGATTGTCTGTCATTTCCGCGCTGGGCAGCCCTCGAACTCCGAGGCGAAGCCAGCGTGTTCGACTGCACACATGGTTTTTATTTGCATCAGCATAAGCAATTTGAATATGCAATACATACAGAATGGAAAACTTGACATTTGACTCCATCCCACTTGCCCACCCTCTTCCTGCCTATTCTAACGGTTTCAGCTTACAAGACACCTTTTGTTCATACTTCTGCTTATTCTAACAGCAAAAGGGAGCATGTTCACTCTGAACTTCATTTGACCTGTGTAGTGTATTTTCACAAGGCTTAACATGTTGAACTTATTTTATGGCCATGACGATATTGTTGCTTTAGAAATACCAAGCCTTGTGTTGGACCTCCCTAAATGCATAAGTTACAGCCTTAAGAGGCCTCGGGCCCCAACATTATCTACGAAGGGTTAAAGGGGTCATCAACACCCCAAGGGAGGTGTTTACAGAAAAGGGTTCTGGCGTTGGGGAGTCACATTCGCGATGAGGCCGTACCTGGCACCCGTAGCTGTCGAAAGTTTAATTAGAGGCCAGAAAGATACGAATGCATGTGCAACAAAGGGGGCCTGTAAGATTAGTTATAGTTTGAAACTTGCTAAGATGACAAACTAAACAACAAAACTAACAGATGAACATACAAACTTAAATTTCTTTAACACTTCCCCGGGCACGGGCGGTGCCAAGCGACCCCTAAGTTTAACCAAATGGAAGCTCCGGAGGAGGAGGGCATGCTCGCGTCACAGTAAGCCGAAGAGGAGCACCTTCCCCGGGCACGGGCGGTTCCAAGCGGCCCCTAAGTTTAACCGAATGGAAGCTCCGGAGGAGGAGGGCATGCTCGCGTCACAGTAAGCCGAAGAGGAGCACCTTCCCCGGGCACGGGCGGTTCCAAGCGGCCCCTACGTTTAACTGAATGGAAGCTCCGGAGGAGGAGGGCATGCTCGCGTCACAGTAAGCCGAAGAGGAGCACCTTCCCCGGGCACGGGCGGTGCCAAGCGGCCCCTAAGTTTAACCGAATGGAAGTTCCGGGGGAGGAGGTCGGGCGTGTGTCACAGTTAAGCCGAATTGGAGCACCTCTTCCGCCCGGGCACGAGCGGAGCGCGAGGCTGTCCGTTATGAAAGAATAAATAAATAAAGAATGCCACCTTTTTTTCACAGGGCACACCGGACGGCGTACCATCAGGTTAAAGTCGGAGTAATTAAATAAATACAAAAAGAATGGCTGGGGAATAAAAAAAAAATACGTTTTAATAATAATTTGGTTTTTTTGTTATAACATGAATTTCACTCTCTCTCTCTCTCTCTCTCCCCGTATATATATATATATATATATATAAATATAAATATTTATATATTTATTATATATATTGTATATTTTTTTAAGCATTTTTGAAGGTGCGCCGCTACTTCGCGGATTTTCAGTTTTTGCGGGTGGTCTCGGTCCCCATTAACCGCGATAACCGAGGGTTCACTGTACTCCATAAAATTTACAAAAAGCGAGGTGAAACACTCAACCAGGGCTGCTTTTTTGAACATTTCTCGAGGGCCATGGCGAGCCATTTCAAAAAAGCTGCACAACTAACGTATAAAATATTGATAAATTTGCTCTGCCTGATGTGTGTGTCAAGTTTCACGAGTTGTCGTTCATATTTAGAACCTCATAATCAGCGTTGTTTTATTGCCGAACCGTGCAATGCCACTCCCACAACTTTTCACGAAAAAGGATGAATTTCGTATTGTGACATCCTCATGGCCGAAACAGTCCTCCGAGCATATATGAGGGCGACCTTGTTGAGTTGCACGGAGAAAAACATCCAAGAAAATAACTTGTATTAGCTTTTACCAGTTGGTGGCGCTACTACTACGATGAAAAATAAGTTGGTAGATGTCTTCAGGGCTGAAGTATCCTCAAATGTGTACAACTTCGAGAAGATAGGATCATCTGAGTCATGTTGCCGGAGCTTTTGTTGCCACAAAGTACAATCGGACTTTTCAGCACCGTAATAGCCACGCCTTTTGCCAAAACGTCACAAATTCGGCAGAGAGTAAGATCATTGTCTTGAGTCTTTTCTGACTAATTTTCAGTCGGATTCGTCAAAAGGGCACCGTGCAGTACGTGAAAATTAAAATAAAAACAAATTTTTGATTCCACTTGGCGGCGCTGTGTGTATAACAAAATAATAACATTAAGATGTCTTCAGGTCGGGACATTTTATTTACAGGTGAAGGTTTGGATTTTTAGGAGCATGTGCAGGGGAGTTATTAAGCATTCATTTATTTGTATTAGGTTCATTTTGTCTTCTTATTATTGATATTTGACTGATTCATTAAAAGCAGACAATTATGTTTTAGGTAAATTTTTTACCTGACATGTTTCGGCGAGTCTTTCGCCTTCTTCAGAGTGTCGCATGATGGTGTCTTGAGACCCGTCTTTATCAGCTGATGTTCCATGAGGGTGTGACTTACCTGTCAAAAAAATTAAAAATCAGAGCAGTAAAAGAATAAGCACAACATGAACATTACAAATCAGCAATCACTGACCACTGCAAAAGGGAAAACCACATCATGGACCGGGAGAAGGGCAGGGTCATCCGCACCGAAGAGAACAAACAACAGCGCTGGATCAGAGAGGCCATTGAGATCTGCAAGCGAGGCATAAAAACCATGAACAGAGACAAGGGAGCCTTTATCCTCTCGACCACCTGGAGCAGCATCTTGGCGGAGTGAACGGACAGCGGGGGGTGTGACTTGCCTTCATTCTTGTGACAGGTAAGTCACGCCCTCATTGAACATCAGCTGATAAAGACGGGTCACAATACACCATCATGTGACACTCTGAAGAAGGCGAAAGACTTTCGTATTGTGACATCCTCAAGGCCTAAACACTCATCCGAGCAAATATAAGGTAGATTTTGTGAACCTGCCCGGAGAAAAACATCAACGAAAATAATTTGTATTTGTTTTAACCAGTTGGTGGCGCTACCACTGCGATCAAAAATAAGTTGGCAGCCGTCTTCAGGGCCTGAATATCCTCAAATGTGAAAAATTTCGAGAAGATGGATCATCTGAATCATTTTGCAGGAACTTTTGTTGCCACGGAGAATAATCAGACTCTGCGGCACCGCAATAGCCACGCCCTTCGAAGGAAAGTCACAAAAATAGGGATAGCGTAAGATCAATGTCTTGAGTCTTTTCTAGCCAATTTTCAATCGGATTCGTTAAAAGGGCACCGTGCAGTACGTCAAAATGTAAAAAATGATATTGATTGGCGCAAGGTGTATAACAGAATATAAACATATAGATGTCTTCAGGTACCGACTCTTTATGTACATGTGAAGTTTTGGATTTTTAGCAGCATGTGCATGAGAGTTATTAAGCATTTTGTCCATTGCGGCGAAGGAAATCTTAAGTGAAAACTTTGAAGCCCCGCCCCCGTCATATAGTATTTCGGAAACAAAAGATTTTAGCCCCAGTGTTTGTCCCAGGTCTTAAGATGCTACAGACAGAATTTTAAGGCAATCAGATGAAGCCTTTAGGATCAGGGTGCAAAAGAATGACCCCTGTAAACATGCAAAAAAGGGCAAAAGTCGGACTTTCAAAAATTCATAACTCACTTCCTGTTCATATTAGACGTTAAAATATCAAATTTTTCGCCATGCCCGATGAGACTGCCAAGTTTGGTGAGTTTTTGTGCATGTTTCGGGGGTCAAAAATGCGATCGAACAATCGGAAAAATAATAATAATAATAATTTCAACAAAAACAATAGCGACTTCGCAGCGGTCGCTGCTCAGGCCCTAATAATAATAATAATAATAATAATAAAAGTAATAATATTTTCTACAAAAACATTAGGGACTTCGCAGCCGTCGCAGCTCGGGCCCTAATAACAATTTCTAGAAAAACGATAGGGACCTCGCAGCGGTCACTGCTCGGGCCCTAATAATAATAATAATAATAATTTCCACAAAAACAATGGGGACCTCGTAGCGGTTGCTGCTCGGGCCCTAATAATAATTTCTACATAAACAATAGGGACCTCGCCGCGGTCGCTGCTCGGGCCCCAATAATAATTTCTACACAAAGTCCATTGTGGTGACCCGCCCCTTTTAAGTAAATTCAAAATGGCCGACTTCCTGTAAAACCTAGCTCATTGCTCCGAGAGACTTTTTTGTAGGTCTTGGTCTTATACATACAGTGAACCCTCGCTACTTCGCGGTTCACCTTTCGCGGGTTCAGTTCTTCGCGGGTATAAAAAAATATTCGGGGGCATTGTAGTTTCGCCGAGCGGCACGACGGGCGCTGGAGCGGTTAGACGGCCGGCGTGCGCCGAAGAAGAGCGTGGGCGAAGAGGAGAGTGGACGAAGAAGAGCACGTTCCCCCGGACACGATCGGTGGCGACGTTTCGCGCGGTTCGGACCGTACCAGGGCTCCGGCCGGCGTGCGTGGCAGTTAAGCCGTAGAGGAGCACCTTCCCCGGGCACGGGCGGTGCCAAGCGGCCCCTAAGTTTAACCGAATGGAAGCTCCGGAGGAGGAGGGCATGCTCGCGTCACAGTAAGCCAAAGAGGAGCACCTTCCCCGGGCACGGGCGGTTCCAAGCGGCCCCTAAGTTTAACCGAATGGAAGCTCCGGAGGAGGCGGGCATGCTCGCGTCACAGTAAGCCGAAGAGGAGCACCTTCCCCGGGCACGGGCGGTGCCAAGAGGCCCCTAAGTTTAACCGAATGGAAGCTCCGGGGCAGGAGGGCGGGCGTGTGTCACAGTTAAGCCGAATTGGAACACCTCTTCCGCCCGGGCACGAACGGAGCGCGAAGCTGTCAGTTATGAATGAATAAATGAATAAATAAATAAATAAATAAAGAATGCCACCTTTCATTTCACAGGGAACACCGGACGGCGTACCAGCAGGTAAAAGTCGGAGTAATTAAATAAATACAAAAAGAATGGCTGGGGAATAAAAAAATAATACGTTTTAATAATAATTTGGTTTTTTTGTTATAACATGAATTTCACTCTCTCTCTCTGTCTATATATACATATATATATATATATATATATATATATATATATATATATATATATATTTATTTATTATATATATTGTATTTTTTTTTAAGCATTTTTGAAGGTGCGCCGCTACTTCGCGGATTTTCAGTTTTCGCGGGTGGTTTCTGTCCCCATTAACCGCGATAACCGAGGGTTCACTGTACTCCATAAAATTTACAAAAAGCAAGGTGAAACACTCAACCAGGGCTGCTTTTTTTAACATTTCTCGAGGGCCATGGCGAGCCATTTCAAAAAAGCTGCACAACTAACGTATAAAATATTGATAAATTTGCTCTGCCTGATGTGTGTGTAAAGTTTCACGAGTTGTCGTTCATATTTAGAACCTCATAATCAGCGTTGT
The DNA here is from genome assembly GCF_059441095.1 of Idiotropiscis lumnitzeri. Classification (NCBI taxonomy): domain Eukaryota; kingdom Metazoa; phylum Chordata; class Actinopteri; order Syngnathiformes; family Syngnathidae; genus Idiotropiscis; species Idiotropiscis lumnitzeri. The sequence continues at coordinate 289,608 of NW_028283708.1, forward strand.
TTTATTGCCGAACAGTGCAATGCCACTCCCACAACTTTTCACGAAAAAGGATGAATTTCGTATTGTGACATCCTCATGGCCGAAACAGTCCTCCGAGCATATATGAGGGCGACCTTGTTGAGTTGCACGGAGAAAAACATCCAAGAAAATAACTTGTATTAGCTTTTACCAGTTGGTGGCGCTACTACTACGATGAAAAATAAGTTGGTAGATGTCTTCAGGGCTGAAGTATCCTCAAATGTGTACAACTTCGAGAAGATAGGATCATCTGAGTCATGTTGCCGGAGCTTTTGTTGCCACAGAGTACAATCTGACTTTTCAGCACCGTAATAGCCACGCCTTTTGCCAAAACGACACAAAATTCGGCAGAGAGTAAGATCATTGTCTTGAGTCTTTTCTGACTAATTTTCAGTCGGATTCGTCAAAAGGGCACCGTGCAGTATGTGAAAATTAAAATAAAAACACATTTTTGATTCCACTTGGCGGCGCTGTGTGTATAACAAAATAATAACATTAAGATGTCTTCAGGTCGGGACGTTTTATTTACAGGTGAAGGTTTGGATTTTTAGGAGCATGTGCAGGGGAGTTATTAAGCATTCATTTATTTGTATTAGGTTCATTTTGTCTTCTTATTATTGATATTTGACTGATTCATTAAAAGCAGACAATTATGTTTTAGGTTAATTTTTTACCTGACATGTTTCGGCGAGTCTTTCGCCTTCTTCAGAGTGTCGCATGATGGTGTCTTGAGACCCGTCTTCATCAGCTGATGTTCCATGAGGGTGTGACTTACCTGTCAAAAAAATTAAAAATCAGAGCAGTAAAAGAACAAGCACAACATGAACATTACAAATCAGCAATCACTGACCACTGCAAAAGGGAAAACCACATCATGGACCGGGAGAAGGGCAGGGTCATCCGCACCGAAGAGAACAAACAACAGCGCTGGATCAGAGAGGCCATTGAGATCTGCAAGCGAGGCATAAAAACCATGAACAGAGACAAGGGAGCCTTCATCCTCTCTACCACCTGGAGCAGCATCTTGGCAGAGTGAACGGACAGCGGGGGGCGTGACTTGCCTTCATTCTTGTGACAGGTAAGTCACGCCCTCATGGAACATCAGCTGATAAAGACGGGTCACAAGACACCATCATGTGACACTCTGAAGAAGGCGAAAGACTTTCGTATTGTGACATCCTCAAGGCCTAAACACTCATCCGAACAAATATAAGGTAGATTTTGTTAACCTGCCCGGAGAAAAACATAAACGAAAATAATTTGTATTTGTTTTAACCAGTTGGTGGCGCTACCACTGCGATCAAAAATAAGTTGGCAGCCGTCTTCAGGGCCTGAATATCCTCAAATGTGAAAAATTTCGAGAAGATGGATCATCTGAATCATTTTGCAGGAACTTTTGTTGCCACGGAGATTAATCAGACTCTGCGGCACCGTAATAGCCACGCCCTTCGAAGGAAAGTCACAAAAATAGGGATAGAGTAAGATCAATGTCTTGAGTCTTTTCTAGCCAATTTTCAATCGGATTCGTTAAAAGGGCACCGTGCAGTACGTCAAAATGTAAAAAATGATATTGATTGGCGCAAGGTGTATAACTGAATATAAACATATAGATGTCTTCAGGTACCGACTCTTTATGTACATGTGAAGTTTTGGATTTTTAGCTGCATGTGCAGGAGAGTTATTAAGCATTTTGTCCATTGCGGCGAAGGAAATCTTAAGTGAAAACTTCGAAGCCCCGCCCCCGTTCATATAGTATTTCGGAAACAAAAAATTTTAGCCCCAGTGTTTGTCCCAGGTCTTAAGATGCTACAGACAGAATTTTAAGGCAATCAGATGAAGCCTTTAGGATCAGGGTGCAAAAGAATGACCCCTGTAAACATGCAAAAAAGGGCAAAAGTCGGACTTTCAAAAATTCATAACTCACTTCCTGTTCATATTAGACGTTAAAATATAAAATTTTTCGCCATGCCCGATGAGACTGCCAAGTTTGGTGAATTTTTGTGCATGTTTCGGGGGTCAAAAATGCGATCGAACAATCGGAAAAATAATAATAATAATAATTTCTACAAAAACAATAGGGACTTCGCAGCGGTCGCTGCTCAGGCCCTAATAATAATAATAATAATAAAAGTAATAATATTTTCTACAAAAACAATAGGGACCTCGCAGCCGTCGCAGCTCGGGCCCTAATAACAATTTCTAGAAAAACAATAGGGACCTCGCAGCGGTCACTGCTCGGGCCCTAATAATAATAATAATAATAATTTCCACAAAAACAATGGGGACCTCGTAGCGGTCGCTGCTCGGGCCCTAATAATAATTTCTACAAAAACAATAGGGACCTCTCCGCGGTCGCTACTCGGGCCCCAATAATAATTTCTACACAAAGTCCATTGTGGTGACCCGCCCCCTTTTAAGTAAATTCAAAATGGCCGACTTCCTGTAAAACCTAGCTCATTGCTCCAAGAGACTTTTTTGTAGGTCTTGGTCTTATACATACAGTGAACCCTCGCTACTTGGCGGTTCACCTTTCGCGGGTTCAGTGTTTCGCGGGTCTAAAAAATATTCGGGGGCATTGTAGTTTCGCCGAGCGGCACGACGGGGTGCTGGAGCGGTTAGACGGCCGGCGTGCGCCGAAGAAGAGCGTGGGCGAAGAGGAGAGTGGACGAAGAAGAGCACGTTCCCCCGGACACGATGGGTGGCGACGTTTCGCGCGGTTCGGACAGTACCAGAGCTCCGGCCGGCGTGCGTGGCAGTTAAGCCGTAGAGGAGCACCTTCCCCGGGCACGGGCGGTGCCAAGCGGCCCCTAAGTTTAACCGAATGGAAGCTCCGGAAAGGGAGGGCATGCTCGCGTCACAGTAAGCCGAAGAGGAGCACCTTCCCCGGGCACGGGCGGTTCCAAGCGGCCCCTAAGTTTAACCGAATGGAAGCTCCGGAGGAGGAGGGCATGCTCGCGTCACAGTAAGCCGAAGAGGAGCACCTTCCCCGGGCACGGGCGGTTCCAAGCGGCCCCTAAGTTTAACCGAATGGAAGCTCCGGCGGAGGAGGGCATGCTCGCGTCACAGTAAGCCGAAGAGGAGCACCTTCCCCGGGCACGGGCGGTGCCAAGCGGCCCCTAAGTTTAACCGAATGGAAGCTCCGGGGGAGGAGGGCGGGTGTGTGTCACAGTTAAGCCGAATTGGAGCAGCTCTTCCGCCCGGGCACGAGCGGAGCGCGAAGCTGTCAGTTATGAATGTATAAAAGAATAAATAAATAAATAAATAAAGAATGCCACCTTTCATTTCACAGGGCACACCGGACGGCGTACCAGCAGGTAAAAGTCGGAGTAATTAAATAAATACAAAAGGAATGGCTGGGGAATAAAAAAATAATACGTTTTAATAATAATTTGTTTTTTTTGTTATAACATGAATTTCACTCTCTCTCTCCCCGTATATATATATATATATATATATATATTTATTATATATATTGTATATTTTTTTAAGCATTTTTGAAGGTGCGCCGCTACTTCGCGGATTTTCAGTTTTCGCGGGTGGTCTCTGTCCCCATTAACCGCGATAACCGAGGATTCACTGTACTCCATAAAATTTACAAAAAGCGAGGTGAAACACTCAACCAGGGCTGCTTTTTTTAACATTTCTCGAGGGCCATGGCGAGCCATTTCAAAAAAGCTGCACAACTAACGTATAAAATATTGATAAATTTGCTCGGCCTGATGTGTGTGTAAAGTTTCACGAGTTGTCGTTCATATTTAGAACCTCATAATCAGCGTTGTTTTATTGCCGAACAGTGCAATGCCACTCCCACAACTTTACAAGAAAAAGGACGAATTTCGTATTGTGACATCCTCATGGCCGAAACAGTCATCCGAGCATATATGAGGGCGACCTTGTTGAGTTGCACGGAGAAAAACATCCAAGAAAATAACTTGTATTAGCTTTTACCAGTTGGTGGCGCTACTACTACGATGAAAAATAAGTTGGTAGATGTCTTCAGGGCTGAAGTATCCTCAAATGTGTACAACTTCGAGAAGATAGGATCATCTGAGTCATGTTGCCGGAGCTTTTATTGCCACAGAGTACAATCTGACTTTTCAGCACCGTAATAGCCACGCCTTTTGCCAAAACGTCACAAAATTCGGCAGAGAGTAAGATCATTGTCTTGAGTCTTTTCTGACTAATTTTCAGTCGGATTCGTCAAAAGGGCACCGTGCATAATGTGAAAATTTAAATAAAAACAAATTTTTGATTCCACTTGGCGGCGCTGTGTGTATAACAAAATAATAACATTAAGATGTCTTCAGGTCGGGACGTTTTATTTACAGGTGAAGGTTTGGATTTTTAGGAGCATGTGCAGGGGAGTTATTAAGCATTCGTTTATTTGTATTAGGTTCATTTTGTCTTCTTATTATTGATATTTGACTGATTCATTAAAAGCAGACAATTATGTTTTAGGTTAATTTTTTACCTGACATGTTTCGGCGAGTCTTTCGCCTTCTTCAGAGTGTCGCATGATGGTGTCTTGAGACCCGTCTTTATCAGCTGATGTTCCATGAGGGTGTGACTTACCTGTCAAAAAAATTAAAAATCAGAGCAGTAAAAGAACAAGCACAACATGAACATTACAAATCAGCAATCACTGACCACTGCAAAAGGGAAAACCACATCATGGACCGGGAGAAGGGCAGGGTCATCCGCACCGAAGAGAACAAACAACAGCGCTGGATCAGAGAGGCCATTGAGATCTGCAAGCGAGGCATAAAAACCATGAACAGAGACAAGGGACCCTTCATCCTCTCTACCACCTGGAGCAGCATCTTGGCGGAGTGAACGGACAGCGGGGGGCGTGACTTGCCTTCATTCTTGTGAATGGTAAGTCACGCCCTCATGGAACACCAGCTGATAAAGACGGGCCACAAGACACCATCATGTGACACTCTGAAGAAGGCGAAAGACTTTCGTATTGTGACATCCTCAAGGCTTAAACACTCATCCGAGCAAATATAAGGTAGATTTTGTTAACCTGCCCGGAGAAAAACATCAACGAAAATAATTTGTATTTGTTTTAACCAGTTGGTGGCGCTACCACTGCGATCAAAAATAAGTTGGCAGCCGTCTTCAGGGCCTGAATATCCTCAAATGTGAAAAATTTCAAGAAGATGGATCATCTGAATCATTTTGCAGGAACTTTTGTTGCCACGGAGAATAATCAGACTCTGCGGCACCGTAATAGCCACGCCCTTCGAAGGAAAGTCACAAAAATAGGGATAGAGTAAGATCAATGTCTTGAGTCTTTTCTAGCCAATTTTCAATCGGATTCGTTAAAAGGGCACCGTGCAGTTTGTCAAAATGTAAAAAATGATATTGATTGGCGCAAGGTGTATAACTGAATATAAACATATAGATGTTTTCAGGTACCGACTCTTTATGTACATGTGAAGTTTTGGATTTTTAGCAGCATGTGCAAGAGAGTTATTAAGCATTTTGTCCATTGCGGCGAAGGAAATCTTAAGTGAAAACTTCGAAGCCCCGCCCCCGTCATATAGTATTTCGGAAACAAAAAATTTTAGCCCCAGTGTTTGTCCCAGGTCTTAAGATGCTACAGACAGAATTTTAAGGCAATCAGATGAAGCCTTTAGGATCAGGGTGCAAAAGAATGACCCCTGTAAACATGCAAAAAAGGGCAAAAGTCGGACTTTCAAAAATTCATAACTCACTTCCTATTCATATTAGACATTAAAATATCAAATTTTTCGCCATGCCCGATGAGACTGCCAAGTTTGGTGAATTTTTGTGCATGTTTCGGGGGTCAAAAATGCAATCGAACAATCGGAAAAATAATAATAATAATAATTTCTACAAAAACAATAGGGACTTCGCAGCGGTCGCTGCTCAGGCCCTAATAATAATAATAATAATAAGAGAAGATAAGATAAGATGTCCTTTATTAGTCCCACAATGGGGAAATTTGAAAGTAATAATATTTTCTACAAAAACAATAGGGACCTCGCAGCCGTCGCAGCTCGGGCCCTAATAACAATTTCTAGAAAAACAATAGGGACCTCGCAGCGGTCACTGCTCGGGCCCTAATAATAATAATAATAATAATTTCCACAAAAACAATGGGGACCTCGTAGCGGTCGCTGCTCGGGCCCTAATAATAATTTCTACATAAACAATAGGGACCTCGCCGCGGTCGCTGCTCGGGCCCCAATAATAATTTCTACACAAAGTCCATTGTGGTGACCCGCCCCCTTTTAATAAATTCAAAATGGCCGACTTCCTGTAAAACCTAGCTCATTGCTCCAAGAGACTTTTTTGTAGGTCTTGGTCTCATACATACAGTGAACCCTCGCTACTTCGCGGTTCACCTTTCGCGGGTTCAGTGCTTCGCGGGTATAAAAAATATTCGGGGGCATTGTAGTTTCGCCGAGCGGCACGACGGGGCGCTAGAGCGGTTAGACGGCCGGCGTGCGCCGAAGAAGAGCGTGGGCGAAGAGGAGAGTGGACGAAGAAGAGCACGTTCCCCCGGACACGATCGGTGGCGACGTTTCGCGCGGTTCGGACCGTACCAGAGCTCCGGCCGGCGTGCGTGGCAGTTAAGCCGTAGAGGAGCACCTTCCCCGGGCACGGGCGGTGCCAAGCGGCCCCTAAGTTTAACCGAATGGAAGCTCCGGAGGAGGAGGGCATGCACGCGTCACAGTAAGCCGAAGAGGAGCACCTTCCCCGGGCACGGGCGGTTCCAAGCGGCCCCTAAGTTTAACCGAATGGAAGCTCCGGAGGAGGAGGGCATGCTCGCGACACAGTAAGCCGAAGAGGAGCACCTTCCCCGGGCACGGGCGGTGCCAAGCGGCCCCTAAGTTTAACCGAATGGAAGCTCCGGGGGAGGAGGGTGGGCGTGTGTCACAGTTAAGCCGAATTGGAGCACCTCTTCCGCCCGGGCACGAGCGGAGCGCGAAGCTGTCAGTTATGAATGAATAAATGAATAAATAAATAAATAAATAAAGAATGGCACCTTTCATTTCACAGGGCACACCAGACGGCGTACCAGCAGGTAAAAGTCTGAGTAATTAAATAAATACAAAAAGAATGGCTGGGGAATAAAAAAATAATACGTTTTAATAATAATTTGTTTTTTTTGTTATAACATGAATTTCACTCTCTCTCTCCCCGTATATATATATATATATATATATATATATATATATATATATATATATATATTGTATTTTTTTTTTAAGCATTTTTGAAGGTGCGCCGCTACTTCGCGGATTTTCAGTTTTCGCGGGTGGTCTCGGTCCCCATTAACCGCGATAACCGAGGGTTCACTGTACTCCATAAAATTTACAAAAAGCGAGGTGAAACACTCAACCAGGGCTGCTCTGCATGTTGTGCTGGGCCACCTGGAACAACAGCGGAGCTATGCAAGGATGCTCTTTGTGGACTACAGCTCGGCATTCAACACGATCATCCCAGACATCCTCGTCGCCAAACTGGACACTCTCGGCCTCCCTGCCCTCACACGCATCTGGATTAAGGACTTTCTGACCAACAGACCCCAGACTGTGTTGCTCGGCCCCTACACGTCCTCCACCCTCATGCTGAGCACCGGTTCCCCCCAAGGATGCGTGCTGAGCCCTCTCCTGTACGCCCTCTACACCTACGACTGCAGCCCGGCCCACGGCAACAACACCATCGTCAAGTTTGCTGACGACACGACAGTGGTCGGTCTGATCTCGGAAGGTGACGAGACAGCCTACAGAGAGGAGGTAGGGAGACTGACAACTTGGTGCAAGGAGAACAGACTGCACCTTAACTCTGCTAAAACAAAGGAGATTGTCGTCGACTTCAGGAGGAACAAGACGCTGCCGCCCCCCCTCTGCATCGAAGGCGTGTGTGTGGAGAGGGTCCACACGTTCAAGTTCCTGGGAGTACAGATCTCCGATGACCTTTCTTGGAGTCACAACACCACAGCAGTGGTAAAGAAGGTCCGCCAACGTCTGCACTTCCTGAGAGTCCTCAGGAAATTCAACCTGGACAGGAAGCTGCTGCTGGCCTTCTACCACTCGTCCATCGAGAGCCAGCTGACGTACTGTGTCTCCACCTGGTACAGCGGCTGCACTGAGGCGGACAGAGTGAGGCTCCAGAGGACAGTCAAAACAGCGCAAAGGATTATTGGCTGCCCTCTCCCCTCGCTGTCGGACATCTACACCGCCCGGTGCCTCAGAAGGGCTCTCAACATCGTCAAAGACAATACCCACCCAAACTCACACCTGTTCGACCTGTTGCCCTCTGGCAGGCGCTACAGATGCATCAAATCAAGGACCAATAGACTGAGAAACAGTTTCTTTCCGAGAGCCATCTACATACTGAACTCTCACACACACACGAGACCACCCTAACCTTGCAAAACAGCATTGTGATGTGTTTCTATATGCCCTATTTAGTACTGAATTCCATTGCACTGTCTTATTTATTTATCTAATTTATATATTGTCTGTATTATTGTTGTATTGCACTGGAGAGGGGAGCCCTCTAATCTCGTTGCACACTTGAGTACAATGACAATAAAGGGATTTCTATTTCTATTCTATTCTTTTTTTAACTTTTCTCGAGGGCCATGGCGAGCCATTTAAAAAAAGCTGCACAACTAACGTATAAAATATTGATAAATTTGCTCTGCCTGATGTGTGTGTAAAGTTTCACGAGTTGTCGTTCATATTTAGAACCTCATAATCAGCGTTGTTTTATTGCCGAACAGTGCAATGCCACTCCCACAACTTTTCACGAAAAAGGATGAATTTCGTATTGTGACATCCTCATGGCCGAAACAGTCATCCGAGCATATATGAGGGCGACCTTGTTGAGTTGCACGGAGAAAAACATCCAAGAAAATAACTTGTATTAGCTTTTACCAGTTGGTGGCGCTACTACTACGATGAAAAATAAGTTGGTAGATGTCTTCAGGGCTGAAGTATCCTCAAATGTGTACAACTTCGAGAAGATAGGATCATCTGAGTCATGTTGCCGGAGCTTTTGTTGCCACAAAGTACAATCGGATTTTTCAGCACCGTAATAGCCACGCCTTTTGCCAAAACGTCACAAAATTCGGCAGAGAGTAAGATCATTGTCTTGAGTCTTTTCTGACTAATTTTCAGTCGGATTCGTCAAAAGGGCACCGTGCAGTACGTGAAAATTAAAATAAAAACAAATTTTTGATTCCACTTGGCGGCGCTGTGTGTATAACAAAATAATAACATTAAGATGTCTTCAGGTCGGGACCTTTTATTTACAGGTGAAGGTTTGGATTTTTAGGAGCATGTGCAGGGGCGTTATTAAGCATTCATTTATTTGTATTAGGTTCATTTTGTCTTCTTATTATTGATATTTGACTGATTCATTAAAAGCAGACAATTATGTTTTAGGTTAATTTTTTACCTGACATGTTTCGGCGAGTCTTTCGCCTTCTTCAGAGTGTCGCATGATGGTGTCTTGAGACCCGTCTTTATCAGCTGATGTTCCATGAGGGTGTGACTTACCTGTCAAAAAAATGAAAAATCAGAGCAGTAAAAGAACAAGCACAACATGAACATTACAAATCAGCAATCACTGACCACTGCAAAAGGGAAAACCACATCATGGACCGGGAGAAGGGCAGGGTCATCCGCACCGAAGAGAACAAACAACAGCGCTGGATCAGAGAGGCCATTGAGATCTGCAAGCGAGGCATAAAAACCATGAACAGAGACAAGGGAGCCTTCATCCTCTCTACCACCTGGAGCAGCATCTTGGCGGAGTGAACGGACAGCGGGGGCGTGACTTGCCTTCATTCTTGTGACAGGTAAGTCACGCCCTCATGGAACATCAGCTGATAAAGACGGGCCACAAGACACCATCATGTGACACTCTGAAGAAGGCGAAAGACTTTCGTATTGTGACATCCTCAAGGCCTAAACACTCATCCGATCAAAAATAAGTTGGCAGCCGTCTTCAGGGCCTGAATATCCTCAAATGTGAAAAATTTCGAGAAGATGGATCATCTGAATCATTTTGCAGGAACTTTTGTTGCCACGGAGAATAATCAGACTCTGCGGCACCGTAATAGCCACGCCCTTCGAAGGAAAGTCACAAAAATAGGGATAGAGTAAGATCAATGTCTTGAGTCTTTTCTAGCCAATTTTCAATCGGATTCGTTAAAAGGGCACCGTGCAGGACGTCAAAATGTAAAAAATGATATTGATTGGCGCAAGGTGTATAACAGAATATAAACATATAGATGTCTTCAGGTACCGACTCTTTATGTACATGTGAAGTTTTGGATTTTTAGCAGCATGTGCAAGAGAGTTATTAAGCATTTTGTCCATTGCGGCGAAGGAAATCTTAAGTGAAAACTTCGAAGCCCCGCCCCCGTCATATAGTATTTTGGAAACAAAAAATTTTAGCCCCAGTGTTTGTCCCAGGTCTTAAGATGCTACAGACAGAATTTTAAGGCAATCAGATGAAGCCTTTAGGATCAGGGTGCAAAAGAATGACCCCTGTAAACATGCAAAAAAGGGCAAAAGTCGGACTTTCAAAAATTCATAACTCACTTCCTGTTCATATTAGACGTTTAAAATATCAAATTTCTCGCCATGCCCGATGAGACTGCCAAGTTTGGTGAGTTTTTGTGCATGTTTCGGGGGTCAAAAATGCAATCGAACAATCGGAAAAATAATAATAATAATAATTTCTACAAAAACAACAGGGACTTCGCAGTGGTCGCTGCTCAGGCCCTAATAATAATAATAATAATAAGAATAAAAGTAATAATATTTTCTACAAAAACAATAGGGACCTCGCAGCCGTCGCAGCTCGGGCCCTAATAACAATTTCTAGAAAAACAATAGGGACCTCGCAGCGGTCACTGCTCGGGCCCTAATAATAATAATAATAATAATTTCCACAAAAACAATGGGGACCTCGTAGCGGTCGCTGCTCGGGCCCGAATAATAATTTCTACAAAAACAATAGGGACATCGCCGCGGTCGCTGCTCGGGCCCCAATAATAATTTCTACACAAAGTCCATTGTGGTGACCCGCCCCCTTTTAAGTAAATTCAAAATGGCCGACTTCCTGTAAAACCTAGCTCATTGCTCCAAGAGACTTTTTTGTAGGTCTTGGTCTTATACATACAGTGAACCCTCGCTACTTGGCGGTTCACCTTTCGTGGGTTCAGTGCTTCGCGGGTCTAAAAAATATTCGGGGGCATTATAGTTTCGCCGAGCGGCACGACGGGGCGCTGGAGCGGTTAGACGGCCGGTGTGCGCCGAAGAAGAGCGTGGGCGAAGAGGAGAGTGGACGAAGAAGAGCACGTTCCCCCGGACACGATCGGTGGCGACGTTTCGCGCGGTTCGGACAGTACCAGAGCTCCGGCCGGCGTGCGTGGCAGTTAAGCCGTAGAGGAGAACCTTCCCAGGGCACGGGCGGTGCCAAGCGGCCCCTAAGTTTAACCGAATGGAAGCTCCGGAGGAGGAGGGCATGCTCGCGTCACAGTAAGCCGAAGAGGAGCACCTTCCCCGGGCACGGGCGGTTCCAAGCGGCCCCTAAGTTTAACCGAATGGAAGCTCCGGAGGAGGAGGGCATGCTCGCGTCACAGTAAGCCGAAGAGGAGCACCTTCCCCGGGCACGGGCGGTGCCAAGCGGCCCCTAAGTTTAACCGAATGGAAGCTCCGGGGGAGGAGGGCGGGTGTGTGTCACAGTTAAGCCGAATTGGAGCACCTCTTCCGCCCGGGCACGAGCGGAGCGCGAAGCTGTCAGTTATGAATGTATAGAAGAATAAATAAATAAATAAATAAAGAATGCCACCTTTCATTTCACAGGGCACACCGGACGGCGTACCAGCAGGTAAAAGTCGGAGTAATTAAATAAATACAAAAAGAATGGCTGGGGAATAAAAAAATAATACGTTTTAATAATAATTTGTTTTTTTTGTTATAACATGAATTTCACTCTCTCTCTCTCTCTCTCTCTCTCTCTCCCCCGTATATATATATATATATATATATATATATATATTTATTCTATATATTGTATTTTCTTTTAAGCATTTTTGAAGGTGCGCCGCTACTCCGCGGATTTTCAGTTTCCGCGGGTGGTCTCGGTCCCCATTAACCGCGATAACCGAGGGTTCACTGTACTCCATAAAATTTACAAAAAGCGAGGTGAAACACTCAACCAGGGCTGCTTTTTTGAACATTTCTCGAGGGCCATGGCGAGCCATTTCAAAAAAGCTGCACAACTAACGTATAAAATATTTATAAATTTGCTCTGCCTGATGTGTGTGTCAAGTTTCACGAGTTGTCGTTCATATTTAGAACCTCATAATCAGCGTTGTTTTATTGCCAAACAGTGCAATGCCACTCCCACAACTTTTCACGAAAAAGGATGAATTTCGTATTGTGACATCCTCATGGCCGAAACAGTCCTCCGAGCATATATGAGGGCGACCTTGTTGAGTTGCACGGAGAAAAACATCCAAGAAAATAACTTGTATTAGCTTTTACCAGTTGGTGGCGCTACTACTACGATGAAAAATAAGTTGGTAGATGTCTTTAGGGCTGAAGTATCCTCAAATGTGTACAACTTCGAGAAGATAGGATCATCTGAGTCATGTTGCCGGAGCTTTTGTTGCCACAAAGTACAATCGGACTTTTCAGCACCGTAATAGCCACGCCTTTTGCCAAAACGTCACAAAACTCGGCAGAGAGTAAGATCATTGTCTTGAGTCTTTTCTGACTAATTTTCAGTCGGATTCGTCAAAAGGGCACGTTGCAGTACGTGAAAATTAAAATAAAAACAAATTTTTGATTCCACTTGGCGGCGCTGTGTGTATA